>NW_005842764.1:379023-380484 GCF_000455745.1 Alligator sinensis
CAGGCGCACACAGTGCCCTGCCACAGACCCCAGCCAGGACTGAATGAACCTAGGGGAAGGCCAGAGCCTGGGAACCCAATAAAGAAGAGAGACACTGCAAGACCCAGAGTGGTTGTAAAGGGAGGTAAGAGGATGAATCCACCAGCAGCAACCTCTGAGCTATAGCTGGTGGACATACCAAAGAAGAAGAACTTCTTCCAGTGACATGGTTACTGAGGGAACAACAAGGTGAGGTAGATGAGGATGATGAAGAGATGACTTGACTGAAGGTGGAGGGGATGCACACGCACACATACATGCACACCAATGACTTTGACTTAATTTGTAGAGCCAGTTGATCCCTGCTAACACACTTTCCAAAATTATCAACAGGGATCCTGATTTTTCTCTTATAGGAAAAAAAAAATCTCATGTGTAAATATAAATATATAAATAAAAAAATCTGAAAATTGGAGATTTTTTTTTCTATAAGAGAGAACTTATATATGTGTATAACCTTATATAAAAGCTAGCAGGTCTACCTGCCAGTCCAGAACCTGCACCACATCAGTGCCCCAGCAGGCAACGCGTGGCATGTGTCCCAGACCAGCCATAATGGGAGCTGTGTGGGGTAAAGGAGCAGGAGCTGTGTATGAATATATGTGTGTATATGTATATAAAACTGGTATTTCATTTTGATCATGGAAAAAATGTAGACTCTGAATTACTTTTTTAAATCCAAAAACTGGGGATTTTTTTTTTTATCAGAGAAAACCAGGATCCCTGCATTATCAATGGCACGGAGTACAAAGCTAAATACAGTGCACATGGAATTGTGGTTATGAGTGTAGTTATTTAAACACAGGATAGTGGGGAATACTGGGTGGTTGGAGCAGAGCTTGTGCTGGGGAAAGGAGGAAGTGTTGAAGTAGTACCCCTTTGCATAGTGCTGTGTACCCCTGTGGATATGTATACCCCAGTTTGAACACCCCTGCTCTTGTGTCCTACACTTATGCTCCTTCTCTGCCGTCTTCCTCTCATAGCTCCATCTGGGCAGTATTTTTCAGACTGAATCACCCCTTTTTGTAATAGGGGATAAAGTCCCAGTACCCTACTGCCTAGGGTATTGGAAGGTATTGGGTATTGGATAAAGTCCCAATACCCTACTGCCTAGGAAATGACCTGCTGGGTGGCACGGAAGTGGAAAGGGGTCTTGGAGTCCTAGTGGACTCCAAGATGAACATGAGTCGCCAGTGTGATGAAGCCATCAGAAAAGCTAATGGCACTTTATCGTGCATCAGCAGATGCATGACGAATAGATCCAAAGAGGTGATACTTCTCCTCTATCGGGCACTGGTCAGACCGCAGTTGGAGTACTGCATGCAATTCTGGGCACCACACTTCAAGAGGGATGCGGATAACCTGGAGAGGGTCCAGAGAAGGGCCACTCGTATGGTTAAGGGCCTGCAGACCAAGCCCTAC
>NW_005842764.1:380696-398759 GCF_000455745.1 Alligator sinensis
ACTCTTTCCTGCCTATGCAGGGGGTCGGACTCGCTGATCTATTGAGTTCCCTTCCGACCCTAACATCTATGAATCTATGAAAGAGAGTGAAAAGAAGGGTGAGAGTTGATAAAAGGGTTCTATAGCAGAAGAGGTGATATGAAAGAATTCTGTTCCTTTAGAAAATTTGAAAACCACTGCCTTATGATGTGAAGCTTATGACATGATTGGCTATAATATCAGGGGACCAGAGTCGGTGAACCAGGAAGTTCGTTCTAATCGTATATCCTGTGATCCTCTACATAGCTAAATAGTGGGATTCTCTCTCTTTCTCTCTCTCTCTCTCTTTCGCTCTCATTCAATTTCCCCTAGCCCCAACAATCCATTCTTTCTCATGTCCTCTTCAAAATTTACCCCTATTGACTCCCATGGTAGCCCCCGTTCTTTTTCTGCATCCACTGTCCACAAGGGCTCACCCTGAGGATTCTGTTCCCCCATGAAGAGAAGGGTTGAGGTAAGTGAACTAGTCTGTTCTGATGAGCACAGTGATAAGAGATGATGCAGGGTTAACATAGGAAGTTGCTTCCAGAAAATCTTGCATTGGGTGAAAACTGACACAGAACCAGAAACAGGAGAGGTAGAAGACTCACAAACCTAAAGCTCCCCAACTTTTTGTTCTGAGTTCAGATGATGTGAACAAACTTCTGAAAACCAGAATAGCAAGTTAAGATACACACCATCCCTGAAACACACCTTTAACTCTGCCTTTCCTAAGAGATGTCCAAAGAACACTCTGATAAAGGATGTGCACTTTTCCTTTTTATAGGCTTCACTGGAATCTTGAAACACCACACAGGACCACTGTAGGAAAAAATCATTATTGTTAATATGGAATTTTGGTATAGATCAAATATAACAAGGACTTAACTACACCTGGCCTACATTCAAACACTGACTTATTCCACACAAACCACCTTAGACTGGCTTAATGTTAACAACCCATTCACCCTTTCTACCTACATGTGTCAATTAATTCCTCCAACAGCACTTAACAGAGGGAACATAGATAAGCATGGATAAAAATCAATGGGACATACCACTGATAATTATGTATTCTGTTAGCATTTATTAATATCCTTTTATTTATTTATTAGCTTTATATTCCAACCTATCCAAATGGCTTATCCAAATAAACAGACAAAACCCACAGATAGATTTTGGGTTATTGTTTGGGGAATCCTGAGACCTTGAACTCTCCCCTTTCCCCTACCCCAACTACTAGTTCTCTGATTAAATCCTCTGGCCAATCCCAGTCATGATTCCTAGCTGCCATTTACATCCACACATAAGACCTATTCCTACTTTTTCCCACCCCTTGGCCACATAGTCTCATTCCTCTGCCCCCTTCCCAAGGTAGATCCCTCCATCCTCCCCCATTTTCCTTTACTACAGAGGGGTTGTGGCTGTCACTACCCTTTTCCCCAAAAAAAGACATTTAATTCTTCCCTTCCCCCAACAAATGCAACATTAAATTCAAAAGAATCTTATCAAGAAAGTAAAAGATAGACCCCAGTCCTTGACTGTTACTACTGAAGGGAAACACCAAACGGGCATCCTTTGGTGGTACCTCAGACTAGTGCCCACCCAGGTAGACCTGCTGGCTTTGTAGGACTTGTAGGCTGACATGGTCCTTCTCCCGCCATTCAAGAAGCCAACTTGGTACTAGGCAATTATTAGGGCACACTTCCTGAACTTCCTTTCAGCTGCTACTGCTAATTTCAGGGGGCAAAGTTAAAGTTGCATGTCCACGGTACCATGTGCTTTAACCTTTTTTCTCTGATTTTCAGACCTTTGTTTATTACCTTAACTCTTTACCTCCTGGTGTTTGGGGAGGTTAGAGCAGTT
The DNA here is from genome assembly GCF_000455745.1 of Alligator sinensis. Lineage (NCBI taxonomy): Eukaryota > Metazoa > Chordata > Crocodylia > Alligatoridae > Alligator > Alligator sinensis. The sequence goes on from NW_005842764.1 coordinate 382,581, forward strand.
GAGTTCAGCATTCTGGAAAGATATGAAATACCACCGGGCAACCTTACCTCCACATAATGAAGTTTAGGGGCACTTAAGAGTTGCAGTAAATTTAGTCTGAAAAGTACTCTGGAAGTTCTATTGACTGAATTCTAGATACAATCATAGCCAGTGTTTCTTTTTCTTCTAAAGCCAAGAAAAAAAAATGAAGATGGCTCCTGCTTTTTCCTGTATTAAAACATTTAGAAAACCAAACTGTATTTTTAGTGGTCTAATATTTTTTTTGCCAGATCATTGGTTCCATTTTAACTGTATGATAATAGAGATTTTGCCCAAAAAAAGGGTTTTACAAATAGTTTCTTCCTTCCATGTACAGAAAGTAACAGTTTCACAATGTTTTATGACTTCCACTCTTACCCTTACAGCCTGTCTTTTCTCTAGAAACAGAAGTTTTAACGATTTTGACTGCTTCTTCCACCTTATACATATTCAGAAGTGATGCGCCAACTGTTCTGCCAACATTTCCTGATGAAAAACAGGTCCACATATTTGGAAATAATGATAAATGAAATGTAGCTGTTTTGTTGCCAAGTGGCCATCAGAAAAGTAATTCATTTATTGTAAAAACATTTCTGTCCCAGACATCAGGATGGTTGGCAGACTTTGACTATGTAAATGATCAAGATAATCTTCCTAATTTAGACAGCTAAGAAAAAGGAAACCTTTATAGTTATTTTAGATCACATTTATAATTCATAGAGTCAGAGGTATCCTCCCTTTGGATAACATTTGAGTTGAATAATAATGACAGCTGACCAGCACTGAAATGAAATTTGTGCCATGAAAAGCTATACCAAAAAATTGAATTGATTACAAAGGAAGCCATTTAAATGCATAGTTGATTTATAGGTGGAACAATATCTTTAAACTTGCAAAATATTTTGGCATTGGAGACCTTCACTTTTTCATTATATGGAGGAAGGAAGAGCTACCAGTTTACATGGCTCTTACATTTGTAAACCACAAGTAAGAGTCCCTTTACATTTCTCTGGCAACACTGATATTATTTAGAATGCTCTTAAATAGACAGCAACAGATGCCCTTTGAAGGGGAAAAAACTGAATTTAGTGTAAGCTGTCTCCATTTAAAATGCAATTGGAATTTTCTCCAAGAAAGCAGTACAGTGTTGCAAACAATTTCTTCCTTCCATATGGAGAATTTAGCAGATAGCTGTATACTGTGCCTTCCTGCCACACATGTCTCAGACTCAGAAGGCTTGAGGAAGGGAAGGTGATGACCAGAAGACACACTAGAAGTAACTGGCTGCATCATGGCCTCTAAGGAACCCTTAGAAGCCAGAGAGTAGGGGCCACTCTGAATTGTTGCAGGAGCCTAAATTGTCTCTTGGGATTAGTTTAGCTATTTAAAATTAACTTTTCTCAATGCCTCTCATCAGTTATGTCTTGAAGAGGTCTAAGAATGAAGGTATCAATTTTTTTTCAACTCTTCAGTGGTTTTAGTCTGTGGTCTTCAACCCCTGGCCTTCAGGGTGGATTCAGCCTGTGAGGCCATATCATCAAGTCCGTGGGTCACCCTATAGGTTCCAGAAATTTGCCATTTGGAGAGAGGTGACAGCAGTGGATGATATAACCCTCTTCACTAGATCACGATGGCACATGGGTTACTCTGCAGCTGGATCTGGTGCACAGTATATGGGGTCAGGCTAGCACATGGCTGGATATGGTGTTTGGGATCAGGCCATGCACAAATTGGGTCAGTATGCTGGATCACACCCACAAAGCAACTGTTCATATTGACTACATGCTGGATCAGGCCCACAGACCAACCCCACATACTGGATCTGGCACACCAACCAGGCTCATGTCATTCATCTGCTCTGCAGGGCTGGAAGGTTGAGTGTCATTGGTTTTAGCTATATATCAAAATTCTCCAATTTGCTCATTCTTCACATAACTTTAAAAGAGAGAGAATTACACATAGTCCTGTCTCCCAACCTTTATTTTCGTATGTTGTCTGGGAAGGTTTCACAGATCACAGTCTGGGTAAATTCTAAATTATGAGATTATCTACCCTGTATAACTTACTTCTATTTTATTGTGTTCACCCATGTACTAAGTCTAGAGTGACCACCCATCCCTAATTGGGCAGGACAGTCTCAAAATGGAAACATCAAGTTCTGGTCTCAGGTTGCATGGCTCCAAGACAACATTTGTGCTGAATTCGCAGTATGAAGCAAGGATTAAAAAATGGTGGGTTCCCCCTTGCAGGCTGGCAGCATTTGAGCCTGCAAGGGCCTGCAGGAAGTGGGATGCACGGGGCACACCTGCACATGGACAGGAATACAGCCAGGCAGTGTAGAGAGTAGATCCCTGCAGGTAAGTCTATATTGGGGACATGCACATGGGGAGGGTAGATTGAGGCCCCCTTGGTAAAGAAAGGAGTGCAGCAGAGTCTGGGGGTGCTGTTCTGGCAGGGTGGTGCATGGGGCCCAGGGCAGGTCAGGAAGTGGGATGGAACCATGGGTATCTTGTCCAGGGGGCATGTGGGGATGACTCCCCACCACTGTACAAACCACCGGGGGAGCATGTGACTCCCCAGATTTGTGTGCAGGGTGGGGGTGGATGCGGGATGCCCACTCCAGGGTCAAGGCAACCAACATGGGTTCATTAGAGGCAGGTCCTGTTAGACCAACCTGGTGGCCTTCTATGACCAGGTCACAAAATCCTTGGATTCAGGTGTTGCAATGGACATAGTCTTTCTGGACTTTAGGAAGGCCTTTGACACTGTCTCTCACCCCATTCTCATTAAAAAACTAGGGGACTGTGGCTTCGATACCTACACAGTCAGATGGGTCACTACTTGGCTGGAGGGCCGCACCCAGACAGTGGTGGTGGATGGGTCTTATTCTACCTAGAGGGATGTGAGCAGTGGGGTTCCACAGGGCTCAGTCCTCAGGTCTGCACTGTTCAACATCTTCATCAGCAACTTGGACAAGGGCGTAAAAGCACCCTGTTCAAATTCGCAGATGACACTAAGATGTGGGGAGAAGTGGGCACTCTGGAAGGGAAAAATAGGCTACAATCAGACCTAGCCAGGTTACAGGGGTGGGCGGATGAGAACAGGATGGGATTCAACACAGACAAGTGCAGGGTACTGCACCTGGGGAGGAAGAACCAGCAGCATACCTACAGGCTGGGGAACTCCCTTCTCGTCAGGGCAGAAACAGAAAAGGATCTTGCCAAAATGAACATGGGCTGACAGTGTGGGGACGCGGTCAGGAAGGCCAACCATACCTTGTCATGCATCCACAGATGCATCTCAAGCAGGTCCAAGGAGGTGATCCTCCCCTTCTATGTGACACTGGTTAGGCCGCAGTTGGAGTACTGCATCCAGTTCTGGGCACCGCACTTCAGGAGGGATGTGGACAACATGGAAAGGGTCCAGAGGGCCACCCACATGATCAGGGGTCAGCAGGGCAGGCCCTACGAGGAGAGCCATAAGGGACCTGAACCTGTTCAACCTCCACAAGACGAGGCTGAGGGCGGGGGATCTAGCGGCTGCTTACAAACTAGTCGGGGTGACCAGCAGGCATTGGGAGAGTTCCTGTTCCCCCGAGCACTACCAGGAGTGATGAGAAATAACCATCACAAGCTGGCAGAAGGTAGATTCAAGCTAAATATCAGGAGGCGCTAATTCACTGTCAGGGCGGCTAGGATCTGGAACCAACTTCCAAGAGAAGTAGTGTTGTCTACTACCCTGGGGGTCTTTAAAAGGAGGCGGGATGATCACCTTGCTAGGGTAGTTTGACCCCAGTACTCTTTCCTGCTATGGCAGGGGGTCAGCCTTAATGATCTGCTCAGGTCCCTTCCGACCTTACCTACTATGAAGGCTCCCTGCCCTGCTGCCCTTCCCTTGGGAGCCCTATGTCAGCTGCATGCTCCTTCCTACCTGGCAGCAGTGGGGTGACAGCAGTGTGGAGTTGTGCCTTCCACTGCTGCCAGGTGGGCAGAGGGCACGCTGTTCATACAGACCTCCCAAAGGAATGGCAGCAGGGCAGGGAGCCCTGAGGCCACAGTGGGCCGCCCACAGCCACCCCTGCTCCACTCAGCTCTGCTCTTGCTGGGGAGGCAGAAAGGAGGAGGTGGGCACATGCCCCACCTTTCCATTTTGAAAAGATGGTCACCCTAACTAAGTCCAGGATTTTACAAGTCAAGTAATCTGCTCAGAGTTACACAGGCAACTCTCAGAAAAGAAAAAAATTGGAATTGCCTTTGGATCTCCTGATTTCAGGGTATGCATTTTCATCACAAGAGCATCGTATACTACAATTAAGATAGAGAAATGTAAGGAACAAGCAATTGACTTTCTTAGAGAGACTGCATCAGACTCTATCTGTTGGAAGAATTACTCAAAGGTGTGAAGATAGTGTAATCTGTGCTGGAAACCAAGAATAAGATTTAAACCAAAAACAAACCATTTATGGTTTATAATGGTAAGGAGTAAGAAAAGGTTATTAAATATGGACAAAAGAGCTAAGGAGAGAGAAAAAGGATTTTCATTTGAGAAAATGTTTAGGTTTTTAATTTTTTTTAATGTTAATTGCTTAAACTTTTCATGCAAAAAAAAAAAAAGCTCAAGTATGATAAACTCAACAAATATTGGAAAGGTTTGAAACTGTTAACACAAACTCTCGTTCATCATGAAATAAGAAATGTGGTGGGGAGGGGACCTGATCAAAACAGGACTTTGTTTTAAAAATCAAAGCAAAAAGTTGTAACTAATCCAAATCAAAAGTTCTGGTCTCAGGGCTCAGAGAATGTAAAGATTTTCACTTTTCATCCTCACCTGGATACAGAAAGATTAGAAGATCACAAAACAAACAAATAACAATTGGGGCAATAGAAAATATTTGAAAATATGTTGTGGAGAATATTGCACATAGCTTTTTAGAAAATATTTTTTAAATTATAAGGAAAACAAATCAATGAGTCTTTCTACAAACATCAATGGGCCTTGAATTATATATTTAGAGCATACTTGTATGACACAATACATATTTTTAACTTGTATTCACATGCAAAATGAAAATTATTGAGCGTGTTTGAGAACTGGAAAATGTTAATAGAATGTGGAAATGTCAAATGGAGAATATGGCAATGATATTTCCTTTTATCCAGCCTTGCCATTTTTTCATAGCATTACAAAAATTTACAAAAAACTTTTTCTTGGTAAAATAGCAGGAATCTCTGAGAGCAAAGTATTTTTTTGTAAAAAAAGGAATGCACAGTAATGTAAGGCAAATCAGAAAAATTTAACATTGTCTTCCAAATGAGAGAATGTGTTTTTTGTTTTTTGTGTTCTGTTTGTTTGTTTTTTCCCTAACAGTTTTACTTGGAGAGAATTTTTGATACAGCTCTAGAGAAATGCATAACATTTTTGTTTTATTTAATGAAAGAGAGACTAGGTGATACCTGTGTGATGCTGTAATTACACCTGATATAGCAGGAAAGTCTGCTAGTAGTGGCTGAACCCTTCTTTTGAAGAAAGTTGAATAGGTCATTCTTTCCATGGTTCAGCAAAGTCGTATCAAATCTGTGCGCCACATGTAAAATTAGTTCTGACCTTGTCAGCCTCAACCACATCCTTCAGATATGGTTCATTAAATTCAATCCTTGAAGCTTCAGGGAAAAGTGTTTAGAAAACTGGATTTTCCTTGTATTTCATTCCATAATTTCTAACATTAGATACTAGCTTTGCTTTTTCCAAATAGAAACCTCATTTATGTCCTTGACACTTTCTGAAAGCTATGCTTGATAGCTTTCTAAAGTAGTTAAGAATTGATAGGAAACACTGGTTATTCTGGCACATGTTATATTTTATCTTCAAAACAGTTCATACAACAGGTGAACTTTGAAAGACATGCTTATAGTGGTAGAGGTCAGGCCTTGCTGCAATCATTTGTGTATACTCAGCTTTATTTAGATGAAATCTACTGAAATGTAAGGCAGTTTAAGTGGGTGTAAACCTCACCCAACTTCCAATTCCTCAGCATTTAAATTTCACCCACTTATAATCCTTACACCATATAGAGCAATTCTGAGCAGATAGGAGAGTATGTAAGATGATCAAGTTTATCAATAGACGTAACTTACTGACTTAGGCCTGAGGAAGGGTACCGTGATACCCAAAAGCTTGCCTCTGTCTACACTAACCATCCAGTTAGTCCAATAAAAGATATCGCCCACAAGAATTTTTGCTGTTGACTTAAAAGATGTTGTTCAATCACTTACACAAAGCAGCTCTTCTATAACTGAAATCTTTATTTCTGATGCAAAACAATTCCAAAATAGAGTACAATTGTGTGTGGAATGATGGTAACATTGATGACATTTAGAACAAGCAACACTTGAGAGGTATAATTACAAAATGTTTTTAAAAACTCAGAGATGTATACACCAGGAATCTATGTTGCCAATAGGAAGAGAACAGTAATGGGCTATTATAGTAATGCTGAAAAGTCTACCTCATGTGTAGTAAAAAAAAAAAAAAAAGAGGGAGCGGGCAGGGTTTTGTAGGATGAAAATCCTGTGAGGGCTTCCTCCAAGTTTCCCCATAATGACCCTAGAAGAGAAAGTGTAAGGGAAAAGAATCTGGACCTGTGGGATATTCATCAAGCTGTTGACTGGATTCCTTTACAGCAAGCCCACATGCTCTTAGTTTTCCCTAGCTTAGAGTAGACTGCAGCATTGGATTTTTAACTTGACCTCTCTGGCACACTTCCTAGACACAGGCTGACAGACTTCCCTGCCCCCAGAACCAGAGCTAACACCGCCCCCCTTCCTCTCCTCCCCCCCTCAATAAATTAAGCTCCCCTTTTCTCAAAGGTACAATCTCACTACTCTAAATTTGTAATTCCCAGTCTCGATACTTTAAGTTTATAATTCCTCTCTTAAGCATTCTTTGGATTTAGTTCAGAATCCTCTAAAACAGTATCTCACACTATATCCGCCCTACACACAGCTTCTCTAAGTCACGGAGCTCTTCTCTTTCTCCTTTGCATACTGTTTTTGCCATCTGGTCCTGAAATTGCTATGAAAGTAGGCCCTTGCTATTCCTAAATCCAACCTGCCTACATCTGAGTCTCTTCAACTTTCCTTTATGTTTCACAAACTCTTGTGGGTTTTTGAAGTCAGCATTAACACCTAGTATCTTTATCCTCCAACTTGTCCATGTAGAGAGCCAGGGCTGGACTAGTTTCCCTTCAGCCATCCTATTATCCATAGGTTTTCTCACCTGAATAGGAGGCATCAAGCCTCCATGGTCCCTCATTTGGGAGTTATGTCACAAAGCCCTGACAACATATGGTTGATTCCATATACACAGAGGCATTCTGTGATGTGCCAACCCAAATGTAATAATTTTTAGGCAGTGATGGCACTGGGGTGGGGCTGGAGCCAATGTAGTGATAAGCAGCTTTGGCCCTCCAGTGAACTTCAGTTCTACCTGGAGCAAACCTCCTCTGACTGGCCACCTGCCCCACTTGTCTGCCTCCTAAGGAAGATCAACCTAAATTAATACTGCTGAAGGAAACAAGCTCTCTCGCTCTCTTGCTCTGTCACCAGTGCAATACCATTTTTGTAAGAGGGGACAGGAAAGCAAGGAGCAGAGAGACCTTAACAGCTCTAGAGAACTCTGCTTCCTTTCATCTTCTCTTCCTCTTTATTCCCCATTCCTCCCTGCAGCACCTGGTAAAGAACCTCTGAAGTTTCCCCCCACAGGGGAAGGTGACCCAAATGCAACTGCTTCCAAGCCTGGGAGAGGGAAAGAAAGGAGAAAATATGGAGGAACTGGGGCCAGACTGACACACCGATATGTAGAAGCTGATGGAGGAGGGGAGCAGGCAGAATTGGCATGGAGGCAGAATCAAAGCGGGGGTGGGATTCGTTTGGAGATTGAGGGCAAAATTAATTACTGGGAATGGCTCCTGCATTAGGGAGCAACATTGTTACTCAATACATTTGGGAGACTGAGCATTGCAATACATTTTCATACACACACAGATGAAATAAATGTAGCCTGGGTACATCCAGAGGTGTTCACTGTCCACAAGTGGAAGGGATGAGTGCTGTGAGAGGGGCCTGCCACCTGGGAGCACTTCCCTCTCTTCTCTGTAGAGCCAGCGTGAGACAAAGTGTTTACAATATACAAATGTGTTGCTACACAAAAACAAATATGAATAAGAAACATTAAAATTTACAGTTAAATTAGTATGTGACACCTTATACAATAACCTGCAATCAACACATTGCACCACTTTGAGGGACTGCAAAACAAACTGGGTGATTCACAGCTGAGGCAATAATTAACGCCCCCTGCACAGAATGAACATTAACAGTCTGAAACAGGTAAGTCAAGGCATCAACACAATAAACACATATAAGCATCAACTTGGATAAACCCAGGTAAGTTGAGGTAGCAATACAATATTCTGATAATAGGCAGTAAACATATATAGGAAATTTCATAGATTTCATAGACATCAGGGCTGGAAGGGACCTCGGAAGATCATCGAGTCCAGCCCCCCGCCCAAAGGGCAGGAAGTCAGCTGGGGTCATAGGATCCCAGCAAGATAAGCATCCAGTTTCATCTTGAAGGTGTTCAATGAAGGCGCTTGAACCACCTCCGGTGGCAGGCTGTTCCAGACCTTGGGGGCTCGGACAGTAAAGAAGTTCTTCCTTATGTCCAGCCTGAAACGATCTTGAAGTAGTTTGTGACCATTCGACCTCGTCATCCCTTGGGGCGCTCTGGTGAACAAACGTTCCCCCAGATGCTGGTGGTCACCCCTGATAAACTTGTAGGTGGCCAGCAGATCACCCCTGAGCCTGCACTTTTTCAGGCTAAAGAGCCCCAGGGCGCTCAGCCTGTCATCGTAGGGTCTGCTTCCCTGACCTCTGATCATGCGCGTGGCTCTTCTCTGGACTCTCTCAAGCTTCTCCACATCCTTTTTGAATTGTGGAGCCCAAAACTGGACACAGTACTCCAGCTGCGGCCTCACTAAGGCCGAGTACAGGGGGAGAATGACGTCCCGGGATTTGCTTGAGAGACGTCCCGGGATTTGCTTGAGACGTCCCGGGATTTGCTTGAGATCATCGAGTCTGACCCCCTGCATAGGCAGGGATTCTCGTCCGCCCACTTGCTGAGCCTGTCCAGGTCAGCCTGGATAACCTGCCTGTCTTCTGGTGTGGATGCTTTGCCCCAAAGTTTGGTGTCATCGGCGAACTTGGCCAGTTCTGATCGCTTCTGACTCCAGTGTCCACATCATTAATGAAGATGTTGAACAGTATGGGTCCAAGGACAGAGCCTTGGGGGACCCCACTGGTCACAGGACACCACGATGAGTGACTTCCATCGATTACTACCCTCTGGGTCCGACCCCGGAGCCAATTTTCCAGCCAGTGGATCGTGGAGGACCCAAGGCGACAATTGGCCAGTTTCTCCAAGAGGCGATCATGGGACACCAGATCGAAGGCTTTTTTGAAGTCAAGATATATGACATCAATCTCTTCTCCCTTGTCCAGGTGATAGGTCACCTGGTCGTAGAAGGAAATGAGATTGGTCAAGCAAGACCTACCCGCAACAAACCCGTGCTGGCTATCCCTTAAGATGTTGGCGTCGGCCAGTCCATTAAGGATGGCCTCTTTAATAAACTTTTCTAAGATCTTCCCCGGGATAGAAGTCAGGCTGATGGGCCTATAGTTAGCCGGATCCACTTTCCTCCCTTTCTTGAAGATAGGCACCACAGTGGCCTTCTTCCAGTCTTCGGGCACTACACCAGAGCGCCAAGAGTTTTCAAAGATCCATGCTAGAGGCTGGGCTATTCAATCAGGAGACCCATTAATCCCTGAATTGAATTGGAACTTTCTGAATCTCTTTGAATCAATTTAGAGAAATTTGGTGATTCGGACATAGACACAGGTTTAAATGTTTTTTCTACATACTTCAAGGTACCAGGTGGCTCATGAATGCTGATATGCTGGGGTAGATGGAACACTCCATGGGAGTGCAGGGGGGTCCCCACAGCAGGGGTCCAATGTTGTCCCTGCTTTTCCTCTGGCTCCCCACATATCTGAAAAAGGACTTCTTATTGTCCTTGATGCTCAAAGCTAGCTGGAGTTCAGTTGCAGCCTTGGCTTTCCTGGTCTGCTCCCTACAGGACCGGACCAGTGTAGAATAATCCTCCTTGGAGGTGACTCCCATCCTCCACCCTTTGTAGGCCTTTCTTTTTAGCCTCAGGAGATCTGCTAGGTCCCTGGAGAGCCAGGGGGGCTGCTGTGCCCTCTTGCTGCCTTTCCTCCGTAATGAAGACAGGTAAACCCATATAAAGCCCCTTAACATCTACAGTACAAAGCAACCATCAATCACAAAATATGGGGGTGCACGCAACACCTCCCGGGGTGTTCCCTGAAGCCCCTCCCCTTAAGGGTCCCGGGACAGGGACATACCTCCTCCCACAGTGGAGGAGTGTGGAGGCTGCAGACACTTTTCTCCAAAGCCAGTCTCCCCTGAGGGCCTCTCTCCAGTGGCACCTCCTCTAGATGGCCTCGTGCACCGCACTGGACACTCAGAGAACTCCTACGGAAGCTGAGTCATTACTAGCTCCAGTTAGCCAGCCTAACACTGAGGTTCCTTCCCTTTCCTGGGCACTGGGGCTTTCAGTTTAATGCTGAGCCACACTGCGGGGTTCTGGTTACTCTGCCTAGAGCTGGAGATAACTTGAACAGCCTTGGGCTGTTCTTGGGGTCGATTCTCCCTGCGCCAACCTGCACGCAGTGTCGGGCCTGAGTAGCCTTGAACTGCTCCCAGGGCCAGCTCTCCATGTGCCAATCCTTGCATCACCCACCCAACCACTTGCCAGGTTTGCAGGCTTAAGCAGCCTTGAGCAGCTCCCAGAGCCTGAGCGCCATACGCTGATCCGCACACCATTGACACTCAGGCAGGGTCCCAAGGCCAGTCTTCTCTGGAGCTCCTCTCTCCTCGCCATCAATGCTGTATCTCCCCCCTACCCCACCCCGAGCGTGCTGAGCATGCTCTCCTTTTACATGCTTTGGGGGTTCCACCCCTGAAGTCCGGCAGACCTGCCGTGCTGCAGTCCACAGTCCAGTCAGGGACCTCCTCTTCCCCTTCCTTCGGGAAAGGGGTGGTGCCTGCTTTCCCCCAGCTTGTTTCTGATTGGTGATTTGGCTCCAGCAATCAGAATTGAGGATTCTTGAGCCCCTGGACACATTGGAGCTCAATCGGGTAAGTCTGTCGCATAAAAAACAGGTGGGGAAGGGAAGCTCAAAATTTGAAAGAGACTAAAAGCATTATATAATAACATACTTTGCCAAAATCATTCTTAGGTTTCTCCAAGTAATATATTGGGGGAGTATGACTGATAAAGTGTGAACCTTGGGGTTGGCAATACAAGTTTCAGCAATTTCATAAACTCATTCTAATTTTGTAAGTTGTGGAAGGCAGATTTCCCCAACTGTCATGGTCTCACTTCACAGAACAGACTGTGAGAAATACTGTAGATATCTCTAGAGATGCATACAGGTCCCTTGTGACTAATTACTGGTAGCGCAGCTCTTGTGCAGCTGTCACAAGAGTCAAATTTGTAATTCCCTCTGCTCCCCCATAAGAGGACTTCTCTTACAAAGATAATACAGCTCTATGCTGAGAATTTCCACAGTGCCACAGAACAAACTACATTCCTGAAGGTGCTGCCCACTTCTCCCCTGGCTTGCCTAGCCTTTGGCCTGTCCATCAGTGGAGTTGTACTCATTATGTCAGCGCTCATCTTACCCTTCAGCATAGAACTGGAAAGGACCTCCTGGGTCATCAAGCCTGCAACCACAGGCAAGCACAGCATATAATTTTGTTCACAAATTTTCAAGCCCCATCTAACATGAGACAGAGCAAAACATGCTTACTAGGCTTGACAATAAGAACTTAAAATCCTCAATGAGCAAACTAAGAAACTATTATTAAAAGTTGATAAGAGTTTGCTTGAGTTTTGACACACTGGCACTTAAACATCAGAGAACATTATACACCATGAAGTAATATATGGCAAAGGTGTGAATAGTCTCCTTTGTAAAGAATTGGGGTTTTCTGCAACTTTTTGAAGGATATTTTTGCTCTATTCCTAATCTTTTTTAAGGGAGTATCAGTTCAGTTTCACTGTCATCTGATCCATCACTTGCTAGCCCTTTACAATTACTGTTTGTATTACAATAGTCCCTTGAAGTACGACCCATGATCAAGGTTCCTGTGTGTTAGGCCCAGTTCAAATGCATAAAAGGCTTTAAATTCTCTAGGGTGGAGGCTATCTAAATAAACACTATCTGGATTGCTTTATTCTGTCATTATGTATTGGTTTTTCATTAAGCTGATGGAGGGGAAGAAATGTCTTTCCTCTCTCCCCAATAACCATTCTGAATATCAAACTATTTTGGAGAAAACAATCTCTTTATACATTGTAAATTATCCAAGTATATTTTCTAAATGCTAATCCCAATGGTCATGATTATGTTTAAAAGTAGATTTATTTCACCACATGGTCTTCCAAAAAATAACACATCAAAACCCAAGTACTTAGGATCTGAGCTGGTAAGAGATTTTCTGATGAAATGTTGATGCATTCAAACCAAAAAAGCTGAAAGAAGGAAACAATATCCCAAGACGTATTAAATCAAAGCAGTTCTGATATAGGGGCTGAAATACTAATAACAAAGAACCTGGTCAGGCATGTTCAAAACAGGACTACTAGGCTCTCTGCTCCCATCATCATCCTATCATACAAGAGGAAACTAAAAGAGTCTGTCTTGTTTAGCCAAACATAAGGTGAGAGGGGAAATGACTGCTGCCTTGGAGAGATAGGAAGAGGTAAATACCAGATACGAAGATCTGCTTGAAGTAAAGAATGATATTGGACAAATATTGGGTATATATGTATAAATTAACATGAATAAATTTAAGCTAGAAATTAGAATATTAAGGGTCTAGAATGGCATTCCAGTAGAATGGGTGAAGCAAATGCTTCTCCCTACTCTTAAAAGAGAGGTTGTTTATGAAAAGGATTACATGAAGGAAAGAACTATCTGGATAGAACTAGACTTGATGACCAAGGAGATCCCATCCTGTCCACTGTTCAAACAAACATTTTGTGGGAACAGTATTTTTAAATTTAGAATTTAAAAATTAGAACACTGATCAGCTCCAGAACGGCATTTGTAGTCAAACCAGATGGAAAACAGGGGAAGTAATCACATAATAATAAGTGGTGGATAGGTTACTTATCTGAAAGATGGGAATCCCAGGTTCAAGTCCCTACCATGCCATTCTCCATTTTGAGTACCTGAACTGTGAATAGTTATTTCATAGTTCCTATTGATAGGAATAGATGAATAGAGGGTGCATCTACATGTGTGCTTTATTGCAAAGTTGATTAATTAGCTCTGCAGTAAAGCATCAGCATCTACACACATAGGGCTATTAGGCCACAGGAAACTAATTAACTCTGCCCAACAAGTACATGGGATAGTACTGCCTGACACAAGTACTATCCTATGGCAGAGTACTACAGAACAATTACTGAGTCTTCATCTTTGCATTCATACTACAGTTACTAAATCATTGAATCAGGTGTTGGAAGGGACCTTAAGGCTCGTTTTGTTGAGCCCCAGCTCAAGTCTGGGATCGTGCCCGGTATGCAAAAGCCAATAAAGATACCAGGGGTGAAAGTATAAAGATTTATTGCTAGCAATACAAGGTGCAAGCGGAATAATTTCACGTAACAAGCACACAGATTCTTAATTCTAAGCATCTTTTATACAGGAGTATTGGACCTTCATAAGCATTCTTGTTTGCTAATTGGTTATAAGGGAGTGACGCAAGGAGTTCTTTACTGAGCATGTCTCTATACCTGTGTTTTAGCTATGTATCTCATTTCCATACATGTATGTTTCATTAGCATACTTTCTCCCCACCTAGGGGTGTGATTTTTAGTATTTTAATGAGCTCTTTGACCCAGTACTCTGATTCTGCTTTTGTTTTCAAGCCTCCTTTATCTAAGACTGTCTCCTCCTTATCATTGCAGATGGGCATTAGTTACATAACAGAGACTTTTGCTTGGGCTATGTGTAGTGGTTTCTAGGTCAAACCTGACATTTTCCCCCTCTGGAGCATTTTTAATTATTTTTATTATAATTGCTCCACTCAATTTGTTTCAACACAAACCTAGTATTCTCAGCTTTCTTCGTTTGTAAAATCATTTGATTCACCTTAGGTCTGAAGATAGATAAGACGACAGGTGAACATTGTATACATAGGATATTTGATTGGTCTTGTTACAAAGGATTCTTCTACCTTGGTTCAATTTGAAGCAATTATTAGTACAATTAACTATTAGGAAACATTCAGAAGCATTAGCTGTTGCCTGAACCCGTACGGAAAACATGTCTCTATTCTTCTCTTTTACAATAGTCCCCCACTTATATATATTCTGATATGTACTTTTCTTCTCTACATTCTTCAGCATAGTATAATTTTGTAAAATTTTTAAAGGGGTTGGTACTGCGATTAAGCATGAGGTAAAAACCAGGTGAGCATTGATCCCTCCCGCTAAGCAGAAGTCCGTTCTATTTAAAATTTCCCGGGCCAGATAAATCCAGACATTTTCCTGAGGGTCAAATTTTTGTTGTAAAAGGGTTTCCCCTCCTATAAGTAGGAGTGGACAGATCAGGGTGCCCCACAATAAAACCTTGAACAATTTCATAATAAGGCTTATAAAACTTAATCAAAGATTGTCAAATTATTCAAAGTTCCTTTCTTTTGAATAGGAATTTCAAGTCTCTTATTGGCTCCACCTTCCACTGTTCTCTGTCTCCGGTCCCGGAGTCTGCAGGGATTCCTTCTTGTTCTGGTCCAGCCACCGGCTTTAGGCGACTGGAATGTATCCAAGTCTTGATTCCTTCGAGCTTTGCGGCCGTCGGGGTCGTTAGAAGTACCCTATATGGGCCTTTCCATCTGGCTCGAAGTGGTTCCTCGTTCCAATCTTTCACAAGGACGTAACTCCCAGGTAATAATCGATTTCCCAGGGCAGGATACTGGTCCTGTGTCTGCAGCACGTCCCGTACCTGCTGATGGATGGAAGACAAAACAGAAACCAAGGACCATACATATTCTCTAATCATTCCCTCTCCTAAAACATGTAACTGTTGTTCAGTACCCATGGGCAGACTCAGAGGGTAAGGCTTACCATACATTATTTCAAACGGGCTTAATCCCAATTTAGAATGTGGTGCGACCCTTACTCGTAACAGGGCCAAGGGTAGGGCCTCTGGCCATTTGAGTCGAGCTTCTTGGCAAATCTTTGCAAGGTGTCTTTTTAAGGTCTGATTCATACGTTCCACCTTTCCACTGGACTGAGGTCTCCAAGGGGTGTGTAAATGCCAGCTGATTCCCAGGAACTCAGAAACCTTCTGAGTAATTTGTGCAATGAAATGTGGGCCATTGTCTGACCCTATTCCTTTTGGAAGTCCGAAGCGAGGTATGATTTCTCGTAGGAGTGTCTTGACTACCTCCCGGGCCTGGGCAGTCCGACATGGGAAGCACTCAACCCAATTAGAGAAAGTGTCCACAAAGACAAGGAGATATTTTATCTCTTGTTGCCGGGGCAACTCAGTAAAATCCACCTGCTATTCTTCTCCTGGCCCATTGCCTATTCTCTGATGTCCTGAAGTTTTTCTTCTCCCTCCTTATGGGTTATTTCTCTGGCAGACCTCACATGTCTCTGATACCTCCTTGGCAGCCTCTCTTAATCCCACTCTAGTTACATAGTAACTGATCCATCTTACCAGGGCCCTGGGTCCGTAGTGGGTACCATGATGAGTGCTCTTTACTACCACATGAACCCAGGCAGCTGGGATGATAATGCGGCCATCCCTTGCTACCAGCCACCCGTGCTCCCCCTTCTTTGCTTGAAACTCTTTTATCAATTGTTTGTCTCTCAGATTTGGCCTTGAAGAATAAACAGCTTCCAATGTTTGCAGGCAGTCATGTACAAGATCTGGTGTGTCAGCCATAGATGGCAGCAGTGTTGCTGGATTTACAGTGCGAAAAATGGCCAATTTTTTT
>NW_005842764.1:402770-403650 GCF_000455745.1 Alligator sinensis
GGGGGGAGAAGCAGGAAGAGCAGATGCCAGCAAGGAATCAGATGTATCAGGAGGAGGAGAAGGAAGAGGAAGAGAATATGGTAAAGGCAGCAGAGGGGGAAGAGCCTCCGGCTCCGGACAGTCCAGGACAGGATTTACAGTTGGTTCAATGAAAGCCATCTCACTTCCCCGAACCCCCTCCCCCAATCCACATTCCTCCAAAACCTTTCTATTTCTACAAAGAGACATAAACGCTTGCGCATACATCAATTCCTCCCATTTACCATTCTGCCGGCAGAACAAAATCAATTGTAAGATAGTATTATAATTAACACTTCCCTCCGGAGGCCAATGTTCTTGATCATCTAGCTGATAGCGTGGCCATGCAGTTTCACAGAAGAATTTAGCTTTCTTCTTAGTCATAGGATCTCCACCAAACTCTGCCCAATGTCCCAATACACAAGAGAGGGGGGTACATTTCCTAACCTTACTGTTAATAGTACCCATCTCAGGGCTGCCTTCCCGGTCCTGACCGTCCGACTTACCTGGGATCCAGGGATCTGTTCTTAGTCCTCGTCCTCACAGGGGAAAAATCACTGGTCTTGGACTCGGGCCAGACAGAATACTTACAGAGATAATCCCAGGCAGGCGTGCTGACGGTAGGCCTTATGCCCTTTCTACCCTCTCACCCAGGTGCCTGTTACTGATACTTTCACTCTATGACTTTGCACCGTTAGGCTACTGCCGCCTCAGCAATCCAGCTCCCCCTGAAACAAAAGTCTCACCGGGAAAAGAGATCCCGGGGCGCGCCTGACATTTGATAAGGAAGAGCTGTGTCTGGTCGTCAGCTAGTCTGGGCAAAGTTATTTAAGGCAGTCCCATCTGGGGGGCCAAAAACTGG
>NW_005842764.1:403751-433070 GCF_000455745.1 Alligator sinensis
ATGTAACAAGCACACAGATTCTTAATTCTAAGCATCTTTTGTACAGGAGTATTGGACCTTCATAAGCATTCTTGTTTGCTAATTGGTTATAAGGGAGTGACGCAAGGAGTTCTTTACTGAGCATGTCTCTATACCTGTGTTTTAGCTATGTATCTCATTTCCATACATGTATGTTTCATTAGCATACTTTCTCCCCACCTAGGGGTGTGAATCTTAATATTTAAATCAGCTCTTTGCCCTACTCCACTAATTCTATTTTTGTTTTCAAGTCTCCTTTATCTAAGACTGTCTTCTCCTTATCATTGCAATTGAGCATTAGTTACAGAACAGAGACTTTTGCTTGGGCTATGTGTAGTGGTTTCTAGGTCAAACCTGACAGTTTCATCCGGCCCCCAACCCCCAGATGCATGATTCCTTATTTTTAAACCATCCCAGATCTACCCAGCCTCTTTTTGAAAACTTCCAGTGACAGGTTCCACAACTTCCCCTGACAGATTGTTCCATTGCCCCACCGTTTTTACAGTTGGAAGCTGTTCCTGAGATGTGGTCTAAATCTCCTATATTGTAGTCAAGTCATAGAATAATGGAAAATTAAGGCTGGAAGGGACCTCAGGAGGTCACCTAGTCCAACCCCTTGCTCAAAGCAGGACCATCTCCAAATAGATCATCCCAACCAAGGCTTTATCTTGCTGAGTCTTAAAAACTTCCAAGGGTGGAGAGTCCACAACCTCTCCAGGTAGCCTGCTCCAGTGCTTTACTACCCTCCTTGTGAAAAAGGTTTTCCTAATATCTAACCTCAACTTCCTTTGCTCCAACTTGAGATCATTGCTCCTTTTTCTGTCATCTACCACTACTGGAAACAGTCTAGCTCCATCCTTTTTGTAACTACCATTTAGGTAGTTGAAGGCTGCTATTAAATCCCCAAGTCTATTTTCCCCCCTAAAGCCAGCTAGAATTTAATAGATACCTTTGGTAGCTAAGAGCTTACCCACAGTTTTTAACATATGTGATTTTAGACTTTCATCATGAGGATTGATAGGCAAAAGTGCCAACCCAAGATTTTTTTTACCAACAATCTGCAAACTTTTTACTGCCAACCAAAATTTTACTGACACAAGTGTTTACTGTCAGTAAAAAAAGGGAAATCAGTTGGCAATACATTATGACTTGCTGACCCCACTGTAGGGTGCCCCTATTCATTCTACAACCTGACATCCCTGAGCCTGGCCCCCACCCAAAATATTTCAACACCTGGGGAAGAGGTGGGAGGGGAATTATGCTGACCACTGAAGAGCAGGAGTGGTAACAGGGGGAGGGAGCAAAAGTTTCCCTGCCCCTCTGTGCTCAGGCAACAGTTGCTACACTTCCTGCTATAGCAGCATGAACTTAGGCTACTGAAACTGAGGGACGGGCTCATTGGTGCAGCATCCCACCCAGCACAGTCTCTACAGGGCCACTACTGGTGCCCTGCTCATCCCCCTCCCCATCCCCCAGATACCGTTCTGAGCCCGGGGTTGTACCTCCCAGAGAAAAACTGCAGTGGGGGGGTACACATTCCCCTCATCCCTTTCCCTAACAAGTACACTATGGGGTATGAGGCTGCACCTGCCCAGTTCTCCATGGCCAAGCTGTGCAAGACTGCCTCTACCAAAGAAAGGAACCCTGAAGGAGAGGGGCCACACTGGTGCCTGGGCCTGATGCCCCCTCATCCCACCCTAATTAAACTACTGTCCTGCCATGTCCACTGCCCTTGTACCCCACCTCCTGCCTCCCCTCTATCTCCCAGCCTCATGGCTCCATCCTTTCCTGCCTGGCCTGGAAACTGCCAGGACATGCAGCAGCTGCATTTGCTGGAACAAGAAAGGAGAAGGAGCTATGGAGCTCTAGTGAGCCAAAAAGCCCTGACAGTCTCCTGTGGGGAAAGGGTCCAGATCACTGCAGGGCACTTAAGATACCAAGGGTGCCTGTACATGAGCTGGAAGGCTGCCCTGACACACTGTAATTACAGCACATTGGAGCAGGCATGATTAATTGAGTCTGCTAGAGCATGTTAATTAGTGTGCTCCAGCCAGTGTCCATGTCTGATGTATCAGCATCCTCAGGCTTCAAAAGGCAGTGGTGGAACTTTAACTAAAGCTCGTTCAACAAGCTTTAGATAAAGCACTCTGTCACCATTTTGAAGCACAGGGAAACTTATCTACAAGACTCTCCGGCTTTACTTAGAATGGTTCTTCAGAGCTGCTTTAATTAAAGTGCCCCCTCCCTCAGAAGCACGTGTAAAAATGTTCCAAGCTTCACTGCTCTGCTCTCGCTGTGCAGCACTGACACTTGTATTTAGGTTTATTCCAATACTTAACTTTAATTCCAATGACTTGGTTTTTTTTCTTATGGGCATCACAAACCGATGTTTTTAGGCTGTTTTTTTATGGACTTTGCATAAATTCTTATGCAACCCTGTTCTCTATCTACTTCAGAGACATAACTACCAATTTTGGTGCCCTGAGGAGAGATGCTATTAAGTCTCAGATAGTGAAGTGGGTGCCGAGCTCCAGAAAGCAAAGAAGGGGAATAGGGGACTGAGTGAGGTTTAAAGGAGGGCTTTAAACTAGGTTCCATGGGGGATGGTGATCAAAACCCTCCAGCAACAGGGCACACAGTCCAGACAGGAAAGGACTTGAAGCAACTTAAGTTTTGGAAAGGGCAAGAAAGCTTCAGGCCAGCAACAAGTGGTGCAAAAGGGAAATGAGTAGGTCAAAATGCAAAATACGCCTGATGCATGTATACAAATCGTGTATGGTTAATAAACAAGATGAGCTGGAAGCTGTAGCCTGTAAAAAGAACTATGATCTGACTGATATCATAGAGACCTAGTGGGACAGCTCTTATGACTGGAATATCAAAACTGAGGGTTAACACTGTTTTAGAAGAACAGTGTTGGGAGAAAAGGTGGTGGTGTTGCCAAAAGACATGCCAAAATGCATGTCAAAAGAACATACATTTGTTTGCTGGTTGAGGAAAAAGAAGACAGCAAAGCAAAATTCATTTGGGTGAAGATGAAAGGTGAAAAATGCAGCACCAATATAATGATGGGACTTTATTATAGACCAACAAATCAAAACGAGGAAGTGAATGAGACACTCTTTAAGCAGGTGTCAAATCTATCCAACAACTATGGTTGGTACAGATGGGAGACTTCAATTTTCTGGACATCTGCTGGAAGAACAATGCCACCAAACATAAAATGTCAAGCCAGTTTCTAACTTGTGCAGAAGACAACTTTCTATTCCTAGATGGTGGGGGATACAACTAGGGGATCATCTACCTTATATATTTTCCGGACCAATAGGGAAAAACTAGTGGAAGATGTAAAGGTAAGGGGAAACTTGGGAAGAAGTGATCACAATGCATTAGAATTTCAGATCCTGAGACAGGGAAAACATGGTCAGCAAAATTAGAACACTAGCTTACAAAAAGGCAGATTTCATCTGGCTCAAGGAGTTAATAGGTGTGGTGCCATGGGAAGACAGACTGAGGGATAAAGGTGCTCAGGAGGGCTAGCAGCTTCTAAAGGGCACAGTACTAGATGCCCAACAAGAAACTGGCCCAACATAATAGAAGCACAAGAATGGCAAGAAACCAATGTGGTTGAACAAGGAGCTTCTAAAATGCCACAAATGCAAAAGAAAAACATACAGGCAATGTAAAAATAGGCAGGTTACTCAAAAAAGCATACCATAACTAGCAAGAACCTGCAGGGACAAAATCAGGAAGCAAAAGATAAAAAATGAGCTGCACTGGTGAAGGAGGTTAAGGACAACAAGAGGTTCTGTAAGCATATTGGCCAGAAAAGGGCCAAGGAAGCTGCAGACCCACTGTTAACAAATCAGATGAACTCCTAACAGAAGTTGCAAAGAAGGCAAAATTATACAACAGCTCCTTAGCCTCAGTATTCACAAAAAAATTAAACTAAAGCCAGACACCTTATAAGGATTATCTGGATAAGAAAGGGAACAAGCTGAGGAATAAGGTAACAAAAAAGATGGTCATAGAGCTTCTGATAGGTCTGAATATTCATTCAAGTCAGCAGGGCTGGATGAACTTCATCGAAGGGTACTGAAGGGACTGGCAGAGGAGATTGCAGAGCCCTTGGCAATGACCTTCATGAAGCTGTGGGATGTGGGCCAGGTAACAGAAGACTGGAAAAGAGTCAATGTAGTACTCCTCTTTAAAAGGCAAAATGGAAGACCCAGGGAACTATGGACTGGTTAGCCTCACCTCAATACCTAGGAAGTTACTGGAGTATACCCTAAGGAAAGCCATTTGCAAGTATCTGGAGGAAGAAAGGCTGATCACAAACAGTCAACATGGATTTATGAAAAACAAATTGGGTCAAACAAACTTGATCATCTTCTTTCACAAAATAACTATTCTGGTGGATGAAGCAAATTCTGTAGCTATAGTGTACCTGGACTTCGGAAAGTCTTCTGACAACATCCCACACAACGTTCACACAAACAAATTTGTGAAATGTGGCCTGAACAAAACTACTATAAAGATGGATAGGTAACTGGCTCAATAGCCACAAGCAACAAGTAATTATTAATGGGTCCATGTCAGAACAGAAGGAGTTTTCAACTACAGTCCCACAAGGGGTCTGTCTTGGGCCCAGTGCTGTTCAAGGTGTTTATTAATGATTCAGGTGCTGGCACAAAAAACTTCTTGAGCAAGTTTGCACACGATGCAAAACTGGGAAGGATTACAAGTTCATTGGAGGATGTGAACACAGTTCAGAAGGATCTTAACAAACTGGAAAGCTGGGCTAGAGCTAACAGGATGAAGTTCAATGCAGACAAATGCAAGGTGCTACACTTCAGGAAGAATAATCAAAAACACAACTATAAAAGGATGGATGGTAGCACTATAGACAAGGATTTGGGAGTCCTGGTAGATAACAGCCTCAATATAAGTCTGCAGTATGATGCAGCTGCACAAAAGGTGAATGTGGTTTTGGATTGCACCAATAGAAGTATTAGGTGCAACATGTGGGAGGTAATAGTGCCTCTATCCTAGGCATTGGCTAGGCCTTATTTGGAGTATTGTGTGCAATTCTGGGCTCCACATTTTAAGAAGGATGTGGAGAAGTTAGAGAGGGTACAGCGGCAGGCAACAAAGATGATAGGTGACTTGGAAAGCAAGTCATATGAGGAGAGGCTGAAGGAGCTAGTTATGTTTAGCTTGCAGTAAAGGTGCTAAGAGGTGATGTTATAGCAGTCTTCAAATACTTGAAGGGCTGCTCTAAAGAAGAGGGAAAGTACATTTTCTCTCACTGCAGAGAGGAGAATACAGACCAATGGCTTCAAGTTGCAGTAAAGTAACTTTAGATTGAGTATCAGGAAAAACTTCACCATTAGAAAAGTAAGGCAGTGGAAAAGACTGCTTAGGGAAGTTGTCAACTTTTCATCGCTCGAGGTGTTCAAAAAGAAGCTGGACAGTCATTGGTTGGGGATGCTGTAGGCCTACCTATGCCTGTATTCTGTTATGGTATTTCCCATGCTTTCAGGCTTTGCTGCTGGCCCCTGCCTTGCTTTCTGCTATATGTGTCAGGGTGGTTTTAAGCCTTCCCAGATGCATTGGGTGTTGCCTACAGCCAAGGTTGAGGACTTTGACTGAGGTGTGCCAATGCTCCTGATGGAAGCAAAGCCAGAGGTTCAAAAGTCTTGCCCCTCTGCCTCTCTGAACACCATATTTGGGTTCAGGAAGGAATTTTACCCCCTGGCCAGATTGGTATTGGGGGTGTTTTCCTTCATTTGTAGCAAGAGGCACAGCCCTCTACCTGGGATCTCTTAAGCATATACTGACAACCTGTTATAGAAGTACAGCATTGGCTGCCATGATTCCCTGCCTTTACCTGTGACAGGTTAAGATGTTAGGTCTGTGTTGTGTCAGGGTTGATGGTATTCTTATGTGGAGTTTAGAATAGATTATGGATTGTATAGGATGGTTTGGATAGGGATGATACTGTCTCAGGCAGTGGGTTGGACTAGATGACCTCTAGAGGTCCTTTCCAACCCTACTTCTCTATGACTCTGATTCTATTCTAGTATATCTCATCAAGCACTAAAGCACCATGCATGATGGTTTAACCTTCTATCTATACCTCACCTATAAAAATGGATATGTGCAAAAAAGAGCACCACACACAAAGGAACTTTCATGGACCTAGAGGAACAGACATCTATCCTCAGCTTCCTCTGTGAAAAATGAATTTTGTTTTTCTACCTATGGAGACTTGTGCCATCTTTAATTTTCCCTAAGCCTGGGGAAGGGCACATGAGCCCGAGAGCTTGCAAAGAAAGATTTTTTTTTTCCCCGCAATTTCTTAGTTGGTCTAATAAAAGGTATCATCTCTGAACCAAGAGTTTTAGAGTTTTGAATTTCAAAATAAGCGTGACATTTACAAGGACTAAATGACTCCAAAATAAATAGTTATTGTAGCATGTGATTCATATATTATTTATTTGATTAGTTTTCTTAAGTACATTAAACTCCAAAACATGTTTGTATCAACTGAAAATAAATAAGTTACTGATAAAATAGTTTACTAATACCTGGTAATCCACAAAAACTACAATGATAGTTTTCAACTGTGGTTGCGTCTGAAGAAAATACATAGAACCTCGTCAGACATACCTTGTCTTTCCTGTTTAGTTAATTAGCAAAGTCTCCAAAGCTGCTCAATGTAAAAGGTCTCTTAGGTTTGATTTCCAAACCCTAGGGCAGTTTGGAGGCATTATATTTCCTTTACACTCTGCACAAATTCACCTTTGTTCAGGAGACTGCATGTTATATGCCTCCTTTCATGATCTACTAATAGCTTTTTACACATTACTATTCCACTATCAGACCATCTTGAAATGTTAAAAGTCTGCTAGTCCTTCTTACCTCCCATCTCAACTGGAACAAGTTACCAAATAAACCACTTGGGAGTTGGGGGTGGGGAGAGAATCAAGTCCTAAACATTTTTCAAGAACTAAACCAAAGAAGTGTCACAAATGAAAAAAAAATTTACAGCAGAAGCTACTATAGATTAACCAAATAAATCTTAGTGTATCCATCCTACTTTATAGCTGTAAAAAAGCTCTCTACGTGTAATTTTGAAGCTTCCAGTACCTCTCTCCTTTTTGTAGCCCTATTTATGAGTTCAGCATGGCTACTACTACTTAAAGTTAAATATATCTTTGTGGTTTTAGAGAATCACTGCCTCAGTATGCAAAAATGTTTACAAGTTTCACTTGATATTACTGTTAGAGGTCTCTGAAGTCAGTCAGAAGGCAAGATGGATATACACCTTTATAGACTAATTAACTAAAAGATATATAAAAAGACCACAAGCTTATGTTCTCCCTCTGATATATCTATATATCTATTATGTCTTTACATAATAAGAGAAAGAGAGAGTATGGACATGCACAAGTTTGTGGTCTCTCATACATATATACACACACACACATATATATATATAGATATATAGGTATCTATATATCTATATATATATATTTATATTATAGATATAATAGAGAGAAAGAGAGCATGCAAGCATGTGCACAAGTTTGAACTCTCTCTAGATGCATATTTTTTTTTATATAAAGGTGCATATCTACCCTGCCTTATTACTGTTGTTAACATACATGCATTTGGTATACTAAGAATTTGATGCAACCCTAACTGAAATCAGCAAAAAGCCTTCCATAGATTTCAGTCACCTCTATTTAGGTCCATTAATGAATAAGATTAAAGTCAGACTCTGGATATGTACAAGACTTTCTTCAGTTAACACAAGATGTGTCGCATAATGGCACCTCTGCCACCTGGGGCAGCTTGGCCGCCCTCTAGTGGCCAGTCAGAGGCCTATTTCATGCTCCAGTTCACCAAGGCACTACCCTTCATCTTCCATGCCTTGATCTTGTTAATACATTTGTCACCCAACTGGCCCAATCTGTAATAAACTCCAATTCCTTGCAGGATCTCTTGCCTCTGAACAAGATGCCCTCCTGACTACTTTGCCTTTGAGAAAGCTCTGTCTCTCCCCCTCAAGGGCCTCAGCCTGCCCCAGTCAGTCAGATAAACATTCAGCGCCCACCAGGCACCCAATGGGAATTGCCTCCCTACTCCCCTGAGTAAAACTCTTCCTGATTTAAGTTAAATCAGAGTCCCCCAGCAGGCTTTCCAGCCCTGGGCTTTCTGCTCCAGCAGAGAAGGGTTGGGGGGTGGGAGGGGGAGGCAGGGACTGTCCCCCTCCCAACAAACCCCAGCTGGTGTCTAGGGCCAGGGAGTGAGTTAAACTTTGCTTCTCCCAAGTACAGAGCTGCCCGCCCTACTAAACTTACTGAAAGTTACTGCTGACTGCAACTGTAGACTACAAATCCCAGAGGCACCTGGAAGAAGGAAGAGGAAATGATAAGCAACCCTACAGAGTCCTGCTGCTGTGATTCTGGATTACAAATCCCAGAAACCTCAGGGGCAGCAGAAAGAGGAAGTGAATACACCCGCCATGCTGGCTACGTGCCGGAAAGCCATGCCTTAGTACCCCAGGTTTCTGGCCTGAGCCCTGCAGGCATGTGACTGTATTTCCTGAACCAAAAGTGACTGTGTCTATTTGTTTCTCAGTTTAATCTCTGCAGTCTAGGCTAACCTGCAAAGTCTGAATTCATTCAGCCTTTGGTTTTTTGACTGTCTGTACTTAGCCTAGATGTTTTTTAACCTGGTCCATTTAAACTATGAGCTGTTTAGGGCAGGGATCATTTTTTAATTATGATGCTGTAGAGTGACTCTCATGGTAGGGTCCTGTTTTATAACCAGAGATTTTAAGTGCTCACAAATACAAAATAAGTGTTTGTGTTTTGTTTTGTAATTATGAAAGTTTTGGTTAAAAAATATATATTATAAAACAACCTGAAGCCAACATGAGTCTTTTGCTATCATATTTAAATATTGGTATATACTTAAACTTGTCTTAACTACTGCATAGCTTTTAGCTAATAAAAAGAATATTTGAAAGAAAGGATAATTTTCTGTTTTAAAAAATAATCCAGATTGCAATCCCTACTGAGGAAAATGTAGAATGAAGCCATGCATCTGGGAACAGAGAAGAAATATGCATGTGTTTCCATCACAACTATGAAAATAACTTGCAAATTTGTGACACCATGGGCTACTAATTATTTCCACACTTAGAAAATATCAGAATTTATTAAGGTCTTTTCAAGATATGGAAAATATCCCATAAGTGATGCAACTGTAATTCATGAGCATAGAGCTCAGAATAAATTACTAAGGGGATTCCTTCAAGTATGAAGGTAAACATTTTCCACATTTCATTTTATCAGGTACACCATATAATTGAATATATGTTTAAATATCCATATTCATGTGGTCTGTGCATATGTAATAGTTATCCCATCTATTTTAGGAATTTCTACAGCCTATGTCACCATGTTATCTAAGCAGAGATATTATTTATGTAATTTTTAAAAAATCATAAAAAACTTAGACACTACCCATTTTTTATGAATTAATGCAATAGAAAAATGCTAAATCTTAGCTAAAAATGTTTAAGACACACCTCATTAACTAACATAAAAGACTGAGTCTTAATATTTAGATAATTAAGAAACAGAATCAGAATAATAAGTGACATCCATTAACATTATTATGCCAGTGTAATCAGTATTTTACAATACATAATAGACATGACCACTACCTTCCTGGTTCTAATCAAATTGAACACAAAAGACACACCAAATTATTCTTGTTTTCATTCCCTTTGGGCCTAAATCTGCAAATAAAAGAGAACTCCTTTCATATTTAAATTCATGATAAGAATTCCTATAATTGCATACAGTTCCACTGTCTTCACGGGGACTCCATGTAAGAAAAGAAGGGTCTTCAGTGGTATGGTAAAATAGGGCCCTTATTGTTTGTATAATGCTGAACACACTGCTTGGTATATCATAATCCACAAATTTATATTTTATTAAGTAACAAATAATAAAAATAATAATAAAGAACCGGAAACAGCCATCTAAAAGCTGTATACATTTCATTGATAGACTATAATAGATAGATTTAACAAAAGCATATCTGTGCAAGAATGTCAAATAAGCACAGAGAAAAATGACTATTTAATAATTGTGCTAACGTGCATTTTGCTAGGAACTATATGAACATAGAACAAAAAGACAGTCCCTGCCTGCTCCAATCCTGAGAAAGGGGGTACTCATTCCCACAGTGGTATAAGGTAAACTTCTACATGGGAGCTGTAAGGATGTGAGCAATATTACACACCAGTTGGGAGAGAGACATAGTAAAAGCCAAAGAAGCAAAAAGAAAGGAACAAGTGAAAACCCACAGTATTTGCCAACAAACTAAATGTGACAGAGGGAGGAGAAAATAAATTATAGGGTGATGAGAACAGGTGATCTTACCACCTCCCTAGACTTTTCCAGGACATTCAGAGTGTCATGCATCCTCAGAGGGGAAGGAGGCATGAACCCCTGCACATTAGTATTTGGGCTAATGAATGTTGGTAGAAATGTTCCTTGCAGACTTTCCAAGCATATCTTTCATATTTTAGTGTGTTGTATAACTTCAATAGCACAAATATGCTTTGCCAGCCCACTGCCACCACCCTCTAATGGGAATTTTGCATAGACTGTAAAGCAGCTCAACTAGTTTCTAACATGAAATAGGGACTGTGCTTGTTATCTAGTTCCTCACAGGGTTTTGTTTTGCTTTGTGAAGGGAGGGTAACATTTTATACTGAAAATACCTGAAAATTATCTTCAAACAGCCCTCCATCATAACAAAACACTCCTCAGTGCAGTCCATTAATCCTTGAACTACTGTAATACTCCAGTGATTGAACCACAATGGATGCAGTACACATCCACAAAAAAACATCTCCCCCAAAAAACAGAGGATTAGAAATGAAAACACTTCAGAGCAAAGCTAAAAGAAATATCTTATTGTTAAGGAAGTAGAAGATGAGAACAAAGGTAACAAAAAAGGGAAACTAAGAATGGATTTTAATTCACATGTTTCTATTCAAAAAATCATAAACCTTCAGACTTGTAAAACATTTTGTACCCATGGTAATAACAGCTTTGTGGATTTTCCAGACAATAGGGCAACAGAAAGAGTCACCTGATCTACCTTTAAGACTTGGTGAGAACAGTGGAATATAATGGGCTGCAAAACACCTGAAACTTCTGGCATCGTGAACACTTCCTGTCTAATTCTGTTGGACAACAGACACAAAGCCTGCCCTGTAATTACATCCCACCCTGATCTACATTTGCAAGCATGTAATTAATACTTCCTCTGTAAAGCAATGGAGTAGTTTAAAGAGCAGATTTTCCAACCTGAGTCTGGGAAAGAGAGGGGGAGGAATGGAGCGGGAAAGAGAGCTCCCTGCATGAGTATTTTAAGTACAGGGAAGTGTTTTTCTAGTTCCATTTGCTCACAGAAACTGTAATTAGATGCTCAGAGCTCTCTTTGTGCTAGAATAAAATGATACTTCCTTCCTGTTTAAAAGCCACGAGTAAAGGAGGAGGAAAGGGGAACCTATACTTACCCAGTAAGGGTTTACAAAAATGATAAATGTTGATTGCTAGGCAGGCTGAGTCAGCAGAGTAGGTGTTGTGCAGTCATGCAGAGGGAAAAACTTAGCTCATTGTTGTGGAGGTAAATTGTATTGCCTTCACTGCTTGCATAATGGGCCCTATCCTGAAAAAGCATTTTTGTGCTTTCTCCTGCCTTGCCCTTCACACATGGGAGAAACTCATAAATGTCCACAAAATATATTTCTTCTTTAAACTCTCCTTTTTCTATCAAGAAAGTGGGTAGGCTCCTGGGATGCTGAGACCATTGCCTCCCATGCTGACTAGTGTCTTATTGCAGGGGTTGTCTTGTGGGGGTACTTGAGAAGTCCTTAGGAGGTATGCATGGGCGGGCAGGGACAGAGCGCCAGTACGCACCATCCTGTGCAGGTACTGCTCCACATGGCCAGTCCCCCCCTCCCCCCCCCCCTCTGCATCTGGCCACTGGGGGTACACTGATCCAAAAAGGTTGGAAACCCCTGTTTTATTATACTGCCCTTCTGTCTGTATTCATTTCTCAATTCTTGTCTCATACTTATATTCTAAGCTTTCTGGAACAAGGTCTGCCTTTTTGTTCTGTATTGGTACTAGTAAAGGACTGATAGTATAGCTATGCCAGCAAACTTCCTTTTGTAAACAGCTTATATTGGCTTTCCCAGTAAAAAGGTGTTTTTTACTAGTGTAACTGGATCTACCCAAGGGCTTATGCTGCCATTACTATACTGATGGAAGATCAGCCACTGCCCCAAAAAGAATACATTAAAGAGTCATTGGATAACAGAAACAGCCTTGGGAGCATCCTAATACTTAGGTTATAGAGTTATGCTCTCTTATTCTTCCTATGGCTCTTAAACTCTTTTCATTTCGACAAAGAGGTAGGGAGTCCCCTCAACCTAGAATAACAGGTGGTTAGGCATGTTATGAGAATCTCTACAAGATACTGAGAGGCCTCAAGCGTTTTAGGCAAAGCTGCTCCTAGTTTCTGGATCCTGGCTGGGCATGGGTGTCAGTTGCCAAGCTGTTCAGCCTCAACAGGACTGAGGCAGCTTTGGGCCTGCACAGGGATACAACTCTAATCACATAGGGAATGTTATGGTATATTCATACTGTGTCTCTTGCACCTCCAGAAACACACCCCTCAGCATGCCCTGCCTATTTGTTCCTGTTCAGACACACCAATCCAAGAAATTCAGGGAAGAAACTGCTCCAGGAGCATCCCACATACACACTCTCAAGCACAATGGACACAAAACTTTTAAGAGCAGCTGTAGATGGGGACATCCCTGGAGAAGCTTTGCCGTTGCATTTCTGCATTTGGCTAGCATGACTGGGAGTGAGTTGGGTCGGCTCTGCTTGGGACAAGGACACAGTACAGACTTACTATTGAAGTCAAACAAGTAGCTGCCTATGGAGTTTATGTACCATCTGGGTTGGTCAGGAGCTAAAACGAGGGACTGAAGCATGAACTGAAGTGCCTAAATTGTGTGCAAGTCACACTGTAGGTCTTTTCTTTTGGACCTAGCCCCTGGTCCTGCAAACACTTATGTGCATAGTCCCACTCATTTTGAATGCATGAGAAGACAAGTGCTTCATATATGCTCATGGTACTTAACTGATTTGCCCAAGGTCACAAAGGCAATAGTCTGTGTCAGAAGTAGAAATTGAATCCATATATCTTAAGTCCCAGGTAAGATTCCTACTGAAAGTACAATCCTTTCCCTCCCTCTCTAATATACTGTTGTATATATCCCTGTTGCCAGTAGGTGTGAGTGTATTCGGTAACGATTTTGAATGGATCATTAAAAATAAAAATGTATATATAAACCAGTGGTGCTCAACCCCTGTCTTAAAGCCCAAATCCAGCCTGCAGGACTCCCCACAGGTCTAGAAATTTGATGGTGGGAAGTGGTGGCAGCATTAATTTCTGAGGCTTCCAGAGTGGTGGCAATTAATGCTGCCACCACTCCCCCACTGCCAAATTTAAAGACTTGTGGGGAGCCCTGCAGGCCAGATGACACAGCCCCATGCACCAGCACATGGGGTCACCCTGCAGCCGGATATGACTTATGAGGCTGAGCCAATGCACCAGATTGTACCTACAGATCTACCCAACATGCCAACCCTGCACTGGATCTGGCCCATGGACTGGCCCTGTACCACTCAAGCAGCCCACAACACCACTGATACAAACCAAAAAGGAACAAAAAATGGGTGAGAGAGGAAATCATGCTGACGAGTTCTTCAGCTGCATACTTCTGAACTACTAGCTGCATTTAATTATATCATTGATTCAGTGAGAAGCAATACTAATACGGTTACTACTTTGTTGCCTGCTTTTTATAGGAGTGTATTGCTGAGATTATGATGTCAGCAGAAAATCTCTACAAAAAACAAATATTACAAAAGTACAAAGTGAAAAACTAATACTTCTGTATTAAGAGCCCATTAGGAAGGCCTGTTTCAGAAAGTAGATACAAAAAATATGATTTATGTACATTTTTCCTACTTACAACCAAATATATTAATGGTGAGGGCATTTTCTCACTCACAAACACACCCCCCCCCCCCATAAATGCATATGTGTGTAGATTTTTTAACACACAAGTAGCTGATCATAGGCGACTGGTGAGGGGGGGCACGAGGGGGTACGTGCTCCTCCTGACAGGGGCATCCCTACCGCTGACACTGCCAGTGGAGTCTGCAGGTGCTCGCCAGCTCTGTCCCCGCTGCTGACACTGCTGGCAGCATCTGCAGGTGCTCACCAGCTCCATCCCCACTGCTGACACCACCAGCAGCATCTGTGGGTGTTCACCAGCCCCGTTCCCGCTGCCACCGCCAGCTCCTGTGAGTGCCCCCTCCCAAAATCAGGAAATATCAGTCACCCATGTAGCTGATTGAAATATTTGACAACAGAATTTATTATAGATCAAAAATAACACAGAGAAAATATTCTGGTATAGCAGTGTCTATCCAACATTTTAATATTTCATGTCAATGCCCAACCATAACAACTACAATACACATACACCCTGAGAAGGAATACTCCTTTGGGCTTTTTGAAGATGATTTTGCATCTTCAGCGTGACATCAGGTCACTACTTTTGTCATGACCAGGGAACCTGATTTTCTCTGATTTAAAAACAAAATCCCCAATTTTTGGATTAAAAAAAGTAACTGAAAGTCCGCATTTTTCCATGTTCAAAATGAAACACTGCTGATATATCAATATACAAATAGTGGTATTTCATTTTACACATGGAAAAATGTGAATTTTGGGTAACTTTTTAAATCTGAAAATTGGGAATATATATATTTTTTTAACCAGAGAAAACCAGGATCTGTGGTCATGACCAAATAAATTACCAACAATCCCAGGCAGGCATGCATGGGAAAGTAGAAAACAGGCAGCCTATTAAGATACTGTAGATGTACTGGTCACACTGCCAGTAGGCACATAGGTCACTTTTTCCCCAGTAAGGTAGCTGAAAACAGGTATCTAAGAAAGAAGAAAAATAAGCTACGTGGCAATATACCAAATAACTGATGCCTGATACCAAATGCCTGATACCAAAACTAACCATTACCAAACAAGGAAAAATTATGTTAATGGGAAAGAAAGTTGAGCATATATTATGGGTTTATAATAGAAGTCTGAGCAGTACCATACAATAACTTTAACCCCTGTTTTCATGGGAATGTTATACTATTGCATACAGATTATGCTATTTGATTCCAGACACAGATGTTGGTATGCAGTCCTAAGCCAATGTATTTTGAAGCACATAACTGAAAAACTCCTGTGAATTTTGGCTGGTACTGTGTTTCAAAGCTAGCAAGAAGCTTACCGAATCATCAATTGAAGCAAGTCAGGGCAGACTCCCCTTTTTCAGTGGGGCCACACTGTCCATCTTAACGTTTTTTTAAAGAAAGATGCAGTAGTATATAACTTTCCTACTTCCCCCACCTCAATTTATCATCAAAGAAACTGATCAGCCCAATGCATGTTCTTTATTCTTTCAAAGTGAATAGTTGCCAACTCCCCATCCTACTTTGCATTGGTAGGATACTTTTCCAAATACAAAAATAATGCAAATGATAGAAATAGCGTGGAATATTATTAATTACTTTAAACAGTCAAAAATTCAGCATATGCCTTGCGTGAGGGAGATGGAGTAGAAGAAAGGGATGGCCAACGTCCCAAACTTACTACAGTGTCAAGCATCTCCCAGAGTGGCATGCTGGAAATGCCACAGCACTTCTGGTGCAGCATGAAGCATCCAGAGCAGTATTTCCAGCCCCAGAGAGGGGCACAGTGGCAGCAGTGGTGGCAGGCAATAGAGGCAACAGGTTGAATTGCCCCCAGGTTGGGGGTGGCTGGAGACTGAAGCAAAGCAGCCCACCCAGCCTGAGCAGCAGAGTGCTTGGAAGAGCACCCTTCAACAAACTGGATGACTGGCGGAAGGTGAGCCAGGGACCAGTACATCCAGTTGACCCAGCAGCAGCAGGATGAATTGCAGGTCAGAGGGACCCTGGGTGGAGGTGGACCAAACAAAAGGTCCAGGTACTGAACCAGTACTTATCCCTTGGACAAGATCTCAGAACTCAGGAGTAAGGGAAGGGTCTGGGGTCTACAACCTTACTCAGGACCCACATTCCACAATAGGACTGGACCAAACGGAGGCCCCAGAGTTTGTGACTGGACCCTAGGAATGAGGGCTGAGGGCTGTTAAAGCCCTGCAGAAGTGCCAAAGGGACCTTGATGACAGGCCACAGGGCAGGTGAACAGTACAACTATAAGCAGATCCAAGGTTGGGGAGGGATTTATGGTTTATGCCAGTGTGGTGAGCCAACATCGACTGTCGCTCATGGCACTAAGACTGATTTAGGGCCATTCAGCCCAGGGCCATACTTTAAAGACTGAGCTAACTAATTGGCAGCTGCCAGGGCTCAGTGGGAACAAAGCCACAGTTAAACCAGGGCCCATTGAGAAGATGGCTACTATCATGGTTGCTATAAAGAACAAGTGTCATTAGAGTCATCAGAGATTCCTGATAATATCCATCTCTGTCAGAAACTGCATGTGTGTAGGGTGGGGTAAAGGGGAGGTTTGGAGCCCCACAAAGAGAACAGGGGAAGAACCCGGAAGGTCGCCTATGGGGAACTGCCTCCCATAAATTATATAAAAGTTGTGGCAGGTGAGGAATATAACATCATGTAGGCAGACTGAGCAACCTAGTCCAGGCTCCATCCTGTCGCCACCAGTAGGATGGAGATCTCTGGTTAGGGGTCTCAACCCATATAGTATGTATAGCTGGCACACCTTGTAAGAATAAAGAAAAAAGCTACTGTCTAAAGAAGATGCAATGTGAATACAAAATTGCAATACCTGAGGGTTATAATCATGAGGCAAAGGAACAAAGACAAAGAAACAACAGGATCATACTCCGATTTGGTAATGCATGTACAATCCTTGCTAGTTTCATTAAATTAGCAACACTTGGTTTAACCTTTCCCAGTTACCTCTCATTGTCAAAAGGTGAGTTTTAGGAAGGCTTTAAATGAAATGGAGATAGAATATACAAACCTGGCACAACCTGAAGTGCAATTATAATTCCCAACTGGGGAGCTAAAGTTCAAGTTATTTAACTTCTGAGTTGACTAGCTGTGAATTAAGAGAAATTACTTCCATTTCAGTGTTCTCAGGACTGGAATTCATGAGGATATTTGCTTCCTTAGCAAGTGTGAATATATAGCTATGCTCTCTACAACATAACCTTACAAAGTGCTAAATAAATTCTTTAATTCAATTTTATTTTCAACATGATAACATGTAACCAGGATTTTAAAAAATTAGAAAGATAATTGGTAAGAAAAGTGTTTAATTGGAAGAAACCTCAAGAAGTTATCAAGTCCAACTGCCCCCGCACACACACACAGTGCAGGGTCATCTCTGTCTAAACCATCCCAGACAAATGTGTGTCTAACTTGCTCTTACAAACTTCCAGTGACAGAGACTACCCAACGGAGAGTTCCCTAGGTAAAACCAATAAATAGGTCCCAAAATCTGTGCTACAATAGTCGACATGTATTTTTCATGTTTCCTGGTCAACACACTTTATTCAAATGGCATCATCCTTACAGAATTTCTCATATATGAAAAATTCCTAAGTCAGATATTGATATGATTCCTAACCTCATCTACTTCTGAAGTAATGTGACTCAATCATGCTTTCCTTAGACCCAAGACTATTATAGAAAGGTTTCTATTTCTGTTACACTGACCTCTGTTATGCAGAATCTTATTCCATATATCTATGCAGCAAAAATCTCTTGGGTTATTAACACTAAATGGAGGGTCTTCACATTTATTTAATTTTAATTGCATGGTGTCACTTGACCAGTATGCCATGCAAGTGCTGAAAACGGTCTTGTAGAATCTTTAACAAACTCATGAACTTTAACGTTCCCCAGCATGGAGCACAGCTTAATATACAAACTGCCCTGTGGATAGCTATCTTTCCATCTGTAATCGCGTAAAAACCCTGTGGTAACCACAGCAATTGCTTACATGGAAAATTAATATTCGGAAAGTATTCAAATATCCCTTAATGCGATTTAACAGCTGAAAGCAAGCAGAGTTAGCAGAGCCAGCTCTCCACAGACTGCAATTGGAAAATCGCTGGCGTAGAATAACACTTTGTAGTCTGAATATTATCCTTGCACTGGTGCTCTGTGTGGTTCAGATGGGATATTGTTTTGTGCAAGTGGTTTGATTAATTCCTTCACAGCACTATGTCATTATGTAAAGCCTCACTGAAACAACTGGGGCTACAGTACTATTGAATTCTATTGTAGGTGAAAACAATTTGAGAGAAAAGCTATTTGATACCAGTTTATTTTGTAGAATAGCAGCAAAAGCTGAAAAAGCAAGATCTGGGCCTTGGAAGGTAATCTCACAGAGAACAAACAAGGGATTCAATCCCCAATCCCCACTCCAACAGACATTCACACATCTGCTCATAAACATGAAGCTATTTCTGCCAAAATCCTCCTCCTCAGTCTCTGAGCCCATTGCCCTGCTATCCATGGCCAGGCAGTTCAAAAGAACCTGAACTATTAAGGCTTCCATAACCAGACGTGCCCTTGTGAGTCCCTATGATAAGGGACTCTAAATTTTAGAGTCTAAACCATGCATCCACCTTCAAGATGCAATCACCTTTCAGTAGATTTATTAAAGAATCATTTCTCTTAGGTTCTATTCTTTCCATTCCCTTACCCCACTCCAGTCCCTGGACCTGGTGAGGATCTTCCCTGGGTTTAAGCATAAAGTGGATGGTTCTACTTCATCCTGTCCTAGGTAGGTAAAGCATAAAGTGGAACATGGTTCCCCAAGAGAATGATTTTGCTTTCATTTGTTCTCTCCCCACACCACCCCAGGACTCCTCCATGAAAGAGAGTACGTGCACCTTCAGAGCAACAAAAGATCTTCGTGTTCAAAAGACCCTCTGCTAAGGGATCTGGTTTAAATCCATAACAAAGGATTTCTAGGTTAAACAGATGCCATTAATTACATTTTTGCAATTAAAAAAAAAAATCCTACATTGTACATGTGATTCTCTTAGAAGCTTAAAATAAACACTCCTCTCCTTAGCTATTCTCGTCCTCCTCCATCTGGCAGATATTATTTTTTATTGTGCTATCAATGGTGTTGAAACAAACAGGCCTTGCTGTTTATGTTATAGTCAGTTTTATGCATAGGCACCAGGAGCAATAGGAAGAAGGATTGTTAACTTGCAATCCCTCTGCTAGCTAGCAGGCTTGTTGTGGGGCTGTAGCTTCTAGAATACCCGGGGCCAAATTTTGGGGGGCACACTTGCTGGCATATGTGAACACACACACAGAGCAAAAAAAAGGGCATACTTTATTACCACAATCATGAGCATAATTACCACAACTCTTCATGCCAAGAAAAAGGAAGGTCCCAGTCCCACAACATACTGGACCAGTAATTTAAACATCTACAGCAGTGTTTCTTAACCCATGGGTTGCGATCCAAAAGTGGGCCTCAAGAATATATGAAAGGGTCATGAACAAACTTTAACAATGGATTCTTTTTTAAAGTAGAAAAATGTGGGAAACTATGGCTTTTCTCTTGCAGGTTGATGGAGTTCCAGCTTGCTAGGAGCTGCTTGGAGCCTAACATGCCGCGCACACACATCCCCCGGCCCCACACACTACAGGGCTGGGACTAGGAGTGGGGCGCAGTGGGTCAGGAGTGAGGGACACTGGGCAGGACTGGCTATTGATGTTTACAAATGGGTCTTGGTACAAAAAAGGTTGAGAACCACCAATCTACATAACTATTTGCATATATGCTCATGTTAAGTGTGCATGAAACTGCGCATGTATGTCTATGCACTCTATGTGAACCTCAATCATCCTCCTCCAAAAATCTGTCTCTATACTGCAGGCCATACAGTAAGAGTGGCTAAGCTTTTCTTTCTCCTATTTCTTTTTTGGACTCTGAAGAACAGGCATTAGTGGAATTTGATATTCACTGCTTAACTACTCTCTTACTAAGGTATTCCAAACTGGGGTCTATACAACTGGAAAGAATCAATCTCTTTAGAGCTGCCATTTCATCTGTAATATCATCTATTGTGTATGGTTTGTGAAACTACCCAAATTTATGATGCACATAAAAGCTGCAGTATTTAGGGGCTAGTTAACTATGTAATGTAGGAGGGCAGATGTCCATATCTACACAAGACATTTACTGTGGAGCTGCCTAATTAGCTCCAATGTAAATCTCAATGGCCATGTGTAGATGAAATGAGAGGCGTGTGTACACAACACTTTACAGTGGGATAAATGCTTTTGCACCGCTTTAATGGTGTCAGTGTCTGCCACCTCAGCAGCGTAATTCCAGCTGCAGGAAACTTGGTGGCATAATGTGCCTTAAATGACTTGGGGTGCAGCAAACTAAAACTCCTTCAAGGAGTTTTAGTTTGCTGCCCCTACAGCCGCGGAGCAAAGCACCGGACCCTGTGCAGCGCCACAGCTCTGCAGGAAGCCCTGAAGACAGTCTGGTAGCAGCCTGGAAAACAGGGTGTGCCCAAGAAAAGCAAGCCTAATCTCCCCTTGTTTCCCCCCAAAGCCTGCCTGCCTGCCTGAACTGTGCAGTGGCCCAGTGCTTCCCTCTGCGGCTGAGATGCTCCCCAGTGCCTGTGGGTGGGTGCCGCCTGGAAAGGGAGGCTGCCGCTGCCGTGGAGAGAAGCACCAGTCCCCCTGCAGCCTAGGGACCACTCCACCCACTGGAGAGGCTTAAATTGAAGCTGTGTTTTTTAAAACCCACCACTTAATTTAGGGCCCCCGTTTCATCTATGCACGCCCATAGTCTACACATGTGGCCCTGTTAGGCCACAGGAAACTAACTCCACCGCAGGTTAGTACTTGTAAATACAAATACAAATACTAGCCTGCAATGGAGTTTTTTACTGTGCAGCAATGAACATATAGATACTGACAGGGCTGGCTAGGTCATGAGGGTGTTTCAGTGCAGGGCTGCCTGCTGGCTAGGCACACAAGGAGCACCCTCATGTCCCAGCTAGCTCCTCTGCAGCACATTGAGATAGGTCAAAGCAGCCCTGGGCCCCTGACAGCTGGGGCTGTTCTGACCTGGCTCATCATATTGCGGTCCTGGGTGCATGTA
Source organism: Alligator sinensis (assembly GCF_000455745.1). Taxonomy (NCBI): domain Eukaryota; kingdom Metazoa; phylum Chordata; order Crocodylia; family Alligatoridae; genus Alligator; species Alligator sinensis. The sequence goes on from NW_005842764.1 coordinate 425,121, forward strand.
AAGACACAGCACCTGGGAGCAATAAATTCTGCCTCAATATGCACCAGAGTTTATTCATGTATATTAATTTCATGTGTAGATGCGCCCAAAGTATAGGAATCTGAGAGACCTGTGGAACTGCAATTAGAGATGGGAAATAATGGAGTGGGAGGGGGAAAAGTGGAACTGAGCAGAGGAAAGGAAATTGGACCAGGAGAGGTAGAATTTATAGCAGTGGTTCTCAACTTTTTTAGATTCAAGGCATCCTTTGTTACACTCAAGACACCTCTCAGACAATGCCAACTTGTAGCACTCACTTATTTTTTAATTATAGAAAACTAATAGAGCAATTCTACTCTAGCAAAGACAGACCACAACAGGTCAAAATGTTTTTGACATTATGATTACCATTTGAAATCTGTGGCTTTATCTTGTAAATCATGTATACATTTTTCCACCCTTAATGGTGCTAATATTGCATACCACCCTGCCACACCCTTAAAAGAATTTCAAGGCACACTGGGGTGAGAATCACTGGCATAGAAAGGAAGAGACTAGATGATTTAACTAAGGTGAGAGTAAGGAGGAAGGGAGCAGGTAGAAAGGACAGAATAAGAAAAGAGAAGGAAGGAGGTAGGAAGGATATATACGGACAATCAAAGAAAAGAAAGTAGATGAAAACAGAATAAAAGAGGGGAACTGAGGAAAGAGAAGCCATGAAACAGGAAGACAAGAAAAAGAAGTTAATGAAGAAAACCCCTTACATCAGAAAGAGCTACTCTCCTGAGATGTGGCCTGCAGTTAATTAATGCAGAGGAGCTACACATTCCCCATCCCTCCTCTTTCATTCAGCTTAATATTTGCACACAGTATTGTGTGGGAGTGGAAAGAAACCAGATTTTCAAGTTGAAACATGGGTAACAGGCTGTCCTTCATATTTCAGGAACTTTCATGAACTCCTAGAGTTGTCCCCATAGCCAGTGCAGACAGCTGCTTTGGAACAGCTACACAGAATTCTGCTTTCTTTCCAGATCTTGCTACAGGGAAAAAAAAGAAAAAAAGAAAGATGCAAAAAAAGGGCAGCCAAGACATGGCGTAGTTGCGTGGAGCCATACAACTGCTTTTGTTGAGAGAAGGGTAAGCACTACTTTCCCCTTGGGTTTCCATAGGTTTTTCTTCTATGCAGTCATCAGTGATTTGTTGCTCTTTTTAAAAAAAGCATTGTTGCTTAATTATTGTTTGATGGAGTTTTCTGTGCCCATGAAAAATTCAGGCAGGGGAACAATTTCACTGGAAGCACCACATGTTCAAGGGGGTCCCATGCTCCTTGCCTTCTAAAGAGAGGGGGTTCTCATGTCATATCAGTGGAACAGAGCTGTGAAATAAACCTCAACACAGCTCTGAGTTCTAGAGAGAAAATAAGCTCCATCTTCATGGATCTTGGAACATCAATGCAAGGGGTCAGCCCCTCTCTTTGGAGCACCATACGAAAATTGGCCATCTGAGCCATCAATTTCTAAGCCAGCGAGGGAATAACAGATACGGGATTGGCTATTGTAATTTCTGAAAAATGTGTATTACCATGGGATCATGCAATAGATGGTTCTGCCTCTGACCTGAGAGGAGCAACACCGAAGAGGTTCCTGCAACATGGAGACTACAACCCTTAGTTAGCGTTCCTCCTAGTTGACACCCTAACAGGGCTTCTAACTAGCTTTACTGTAAATTTGCCTGCATAAAAGGATGTCATCATAAAACCCTGTTAGGCTTCAGATATAAATCTTGCATATAACATCCAATGAACCAGAGCATAGAGAAGAAAAACCTCTTAAAAATGTGTCCACCAACCCACAACTCGGAAGGACTGTGTGAAAACGGCAAGTAATTCTCCATTGTATTTCATGACAAAAAAATATTTGCTGGTCCAATCTTCATCTCAAAACAGATCACTTTTCTGAGTTGCTTCCAGTTTTCAATATATTTTTTAAAGTGTGGACAACAGCATAACTAATATGATATTCCAGTAATAGGTTAATTAATGTTTTATACAAAGGTTCTCTTACCTCCTAATCCTATTTGATATTTCCCTCCTTATAATTCAGTATTTTCCCTCTACAGCATTTCACTAGAAGGTCATGTTTGTTTATAGACAGGGATCCTGTTTTTCTCTGATTAAAAAATCACCAATTTTCAGATTTAAAAAAAATAACATAAAATCCACATTTTTTATGATTAAAATGAAACACCACTAATATATACGTGCATATATAGTGTTGTTTCATTTTAATCATGAAAAAAATGTGGATTTTGGGTTACTTTTTTAATCTGAAAGTTGGGCATTTTTTTTATCACAGAAAACCAGAATCCCTGGTTATGGCTGTCTCCCATGATCCCTATCTTATGTTAATATCTTTAATTTATGACCCTTTTCAGTGCAAAAATACAGAACACTTAATCTAATGAGTATGATGCTCATTCTAGGTTCCTAGATGCTAGTCTTTGCCATAGGGTATATTAAAATACATGCTGTTCAAAAGATCACCTTGCTACATGATCCAGGTTGTTTTATATTACCAACCTGTCCTCATCACTGTTTCCCATTCCACTAATTTTTATATAATCTGAAAATATCCACCATGATTTCATGTTTTCTTTTAGATCACTGATAAAGGTATTGAATAGCATTGGACTGAGCACAGAAGCCTGCAAGGCCCCACTAAGGACAGCACCATTTGAATGATGTTTCACCATTCAGAATTATATTTCTGAAGTCAATCCATTTTAATTAATTTAGCATTGGCTATATTATGCCATTCTTAAGAGTTGTTATCCATAGATTTTGTTCACTGATGGCTGTAATTATCCACTGTCTTGGATTCTTATCCATTGCACTGAACATGAATGTTTTCCCTTTATTTTATTATTGAGGCTACTGCCATATTGAAATTATTGAAGTTGTTTTCAGACAATTCACTTTGATTCCTCACGATATTGCTTGGATGTAGATATCACATAGTTTGTATTTTCTCCCTGATTGGATAACAAACTTCTAAAACAGAAAAAAGCAAAAGATTAATTCTCTGTCTTTGCCCGTGAATACAGGTACTAATAATAAGCATAAAGTTTTTTCTAAATATTTTAGTTACAGAATTTCCTTTGCACAAATAGTCATCTGTTGGCCAAACTAGTGGCCAAAATTAAGTAAAGTAAATGAGCACTTAAATGTCAAACAACCACTTTAACAACCTGTAAATTATAGATCTCTGCATTCACATATCTAATCCTACTTAGAACAATAGCAACTCTCTGCTGTATTATTGCTACCCTGTCCAAAACTTAGTGTGATTTCAAAACATTGTTTCCTAGACCTAAAAGACATTACTTGAAAATATTTCTAAATTCATTAAAATAGACAACATTCCTAAGGGTCACATAAAAGCATTTATAATTAAACTAATAAATGAAGTGCGAGCTAAGAAGATGCATGTGGAGGCCATATTTTGCAAGCAAAGACATGCAGAGCCATTCACTGTCAAAACAAATCCTGCTAAACATGATAATATCTGTCATATACAGCCAGATTTGTAAAATAAATGTAGAAAACAGGAATTTAATTTGATATGGTTAATACAGAGATACTATGCTATGGTATTTGGTATTTGAATACCAAATACCAAATACCATAGCATAGAATAGTTCAATATGGTATTTACAGCTTTGTCTGCAAGGTAGAAAAATGTGTGCATATTGTATAGAAGGCTGAAGTTAGCTTTGTCCCCTAGCGCCCCACATGCAGCTTTGAAATAATTCTGATCCCATCTCATATTTGCCGAGTTATACTGCCTTAATTCTAAAATATATTTATTAAAAAGGAAATGAAATATGAAATCTGGCCATCCCACATGTAAACTTACTGTGCTTGACACTAATACCTTTGAGTACTGTATTACTCTGGGCAGGCTACCTCTTAAACCAGAAGCAGCATACCTTCAGGTGGGTTAATTAGCACTATTGACTCACAGTACAGGGTAATTTCTTACATTAATTAGCCTGCCCAATTAACCATATTTATTTAAGGTTTAGTAGACAGCTGCTCAGAATAGCTCAGCCTGCTTAAAGGCACCACTGCAAAGCACAATAATTTTATTGTGTGGATGTGGCCTTTTTTACCTAGTAATTCATTCCTAAATGGGTCATATTTTCCTATCCTCCCTAATTATTATTATTATTCCTACTGGTATTACCATTGTGCTCAGAGGCCTCACTATGCTTTGTACTGCAGTATCATATGGTAAGAGAAATCTCTGCCATAAAGAGCTTACTTTTTAATTTATCCACTATATTCACCCAAGACTCCAACTAATATCGTTATCCTCTTCAAGAAAAGCATTTGAACAGACCTCCATTCCTACTTATATCATGAGTAAAGTATGTGTTTGTGTTCACACATACTAAAATCATGCTTCCCCTTCTGCAAAAATCTCTCTTTTTTAAACAGGTGAGTAAATGTTTTGCTGTATCAGGGTATGGTCCTAAATCAGGGCCATATTTTCTCTCCATTCTCCAGGACAAATTATTGCAAGTTAGTGAAGAAAAAAATCAATGCTAGAAATATATGTAAAATATAGGCTCTCAGTGGTAATAGCTGAGTGTAAGCCATATACTTTTTTCAATGTTTTACACAGGTAAGAAAAGAGTTCTTTAATGTTCTTAAATTTCTGACACTTCTATGACAATCTGGTTACCAGGTCACCTCCACATTACATGTATCCTGCAATTAACAGGTATACATTATCTAAATTGCACAATTAACTTAGACTAGCCACACATGCAAACTAAGTATCATGCCATAAAAAGGTGCAACCAGCTATAAAGTTAGAGCTGGAAAATGTGCAATAACAGGCTCCCCCTGCATCAGCAAAAAGATGCAATGGGGTCTGATAGGCAATCCCACAACCATGCCTGCTGGTACGGCTGAAGGTGTGAGTATGTACATTATGTCTTAGATCCCATCACACCTTGACTTGCACAGATAGAGGGGCCCCAAGTGTAACAAATTTTTCTCTCCTGAAACTAGGCCATAATTTTGGAAACTAAGAACTTGAAAGTCTGTCCTGTTATGCAGTAGTGTTGAAATTTGGTAATAAAAATGAAGACTTCGTATCTCATTGTATATTTTTCCAATGAAGTGAAACTTGGTGTAAGCATCCAAGGATGCAAAAATGTGAGATTTAAAGCACCTGAAGTCCGCAAGATTGTGCTCAAGCAAGGATACCATGAAAAGTCAGGTTGCCTTGCAGTATCTATAGGAATAGGCACTACAGCACTGTGCTACTTTCGACAAAGCACCAGAACACATTCCATCTTCAGTGCAAGCTAATGTAAGCATCTAAGGATGCTTTCAATCTTCAAGGCACCAGAGCACATTCAATCTTCAGAGAGAAAACAGGGCAGGATGGCACCCTAGAGACTAACTCATTTGGAGGTATAATCTTTCATCAGTAACAGCCTACTTTGTCAGATGGTATGAATCAGAGAACCAGAAGGGACCTCCAGAGGTCATCTAGTTCAAAACCCTGTCTCAGGCAGGATCATCCCTATAAACCCATCCTATACAATCCATAATCTAATGTAAACTTGTAAAACTACCTTCAACCCTGATACAACACCAGGCATAACACCATAATTTGCAACCGGTAAGGCAGGGGAACCCTGGCAGACAATGTCCTGCTTTTATAAAAAGCTGTTAATATATGCCCAAGATATCCCAGGTAGGCAGTCATCTTCACAGGTTTAAGAAGGCTACTGGAATCCACTTCCATTTAGCATCATTGTTTCCTTCCTGGATATTTACACAAGATTTCAATTAATTGAAAAAGTATACAATGATATTTTAAAGTTTTCATTTTATGACTTTTACTTTGTATAATAAAAAAATAACTTAAAAAAAAAGAATGGAAAATAATTGCTAAAAATGCCTGGTCTTCAGTGACATGCTTTTGCTTAGTTATCCCAATGCTGCTTGCCTCCCTTTTTTTCCAAAATCATATTTCACTAATTTTATATGTTATTATCTTCAAATTTTTATAGCAACAAAGTCTAGGCAAAAGTCTAATCGAAACTGCAACTGCAGCTTTAAACTACTGTCATATCTAAATAGGTTTCAAGTATAACCCAAGAATATATTGAGTTGATTGCATTCAGCTAAAGCAAGAAGCAGGGAGAAAATGCAAGAAGAAATCTACTTGAAAAGTTGTTTATTTCAGCCTTTGGAAGATTTTTAAAAAACATTTTTGAAGTACTATTCTTAAAACCACTTTATAAGTTCCATTTGGAGCAGAAGAAACAATTGCATTTTGTTTACACAGTTCTTGAGTTTCCCGTGAGGGCCTAGGAAACAGTGAGCAGGATCTGACAGATTCAATTATTCAAACTGGCCACTCTCATTTTTTATTTTAGTTTGACATAAGACTGGGCACAAGCCTATTACTAGCAATATTCATTTATCGCTGCACTTACTTTTGAGCTGTAAATCTGGTTTGCATCTATGGAAAAAATATAGCCAGAGAGTACATGGGCTGAAGACACATCCAATTATTTGGACAATTTATTTTATAAACTCACACTGAATTAAATAGGGTGCATTACTAGCATCCACCATGGGTTCTTCCTCTGCAGGCTGCAAATCAGCAGAAAAAGACTCCTTATGCTGGCATATTGAATGATCTGGGTTTACAATATGTTGCCTGAAAGTGTTCTGGTTGAAACAGGAACTGGCAGTCTGATTGATAGCCCCTATTTCTTTCTTTATTGTCACAAATTACTTTCAGGATGCTAATAATAACCTGGAGTTCAACTCCTATAAAAAGTGCAGCTTCCCAGCTGGGCTTTCACCAAAAGTGTTTCTTCATATTAGCAGAAAACATTTTGCTGAACACTTAAAGCATGCATATGGAAAGTCTGAATAGCTGAAGGGATCAGGACTGAGAATGCTATAAAGAGCCTTTCACTCCCCCATTGCTAGAAAATGTTCAGACTTCACTGGCTAAAAACTACCAGTACTATCTGGTGAAATTTGTGGTCCATATGAGTGAGTTGTGGTCTAAATCTATTTCTTATTCAGCATCCTTAAATTACCAGCGTAAATAGCATTTGATCAGGCATGTCAAACTCATTTGGCCCCATAGGCCAAAAGAAGGGTACAGGACCCTGTGGGCTGGATCAGGCCCATGGACTGACCTCCCCTCAACCCCACATGCCAGATCCAGTGCACACAGTGTCTGCTCTGGCCAGTCCAGGATATGAGCTGTACTCAGAGCCCACTATGCCCAGTCTGGAACATATGCCACACCAGGCAACACCCACTCCAGCAGTCCAGGGCATGTGTCATGTGTAGCACAGATCTCAGACTGGCTGGAGGGTGCACTAGAACTGGCACACAGCAGACCCATGGACCCCCCCTGCCCAGCGTGCCAGATCCAGCGCCCACCCCAGTCAGTCCAGGATCTAGACTGCATGTGGCTCAGGTCCCAGACTGTCCAGAGCAGGCACCATGTGTGGCATAGTCCCAAACTAGAGCAGAATCTGTGTACAGAATAGATCCCATACTGGCTGTAATGGGCACCACTCCAGTCCTGGGATGCAAGCAGTCCTGGACCAGCAGAGACAGGCACCACAGTGAGGGTCAAAACCCTATACTTAACAGGGAGCACCAATTGCCACACCTTCTCCCTGTTAACCCCTTGCACCTCCCGATGCAAAACCCCCTCTATGAGGTGGAGCTTCTCCCACTCCTTACAGAGGAGCCTTGCCCCAAAGGAGAGAGTCTGACTCACGGGGCGCTACTGAGAGCCCCACCTGCATGCCTGCAGAATGAGACCAATGTCAGGGTCTTGGTCCTGTGCTTGCCGCCACTCACTGGCGGTGATGAGAGACAATGCACAGACAGTGGTCCTCAATTAAAAGAGATGT
>NW_005842764.1:433244-435835 GCF_000455745.1 Alligator sinensis
GTCAGTCTCTTGGGCTGGGGCTTCCCGCCACTCACTGGCGGTGATGAGAGGCAATAGTGCTGGCTTTAAGGTGGTTAGATGTATCCAAGCCTCTGGGACCCCCTCTGAGCACAACCCCAGCACTTCAGCCATGCACACCCGGGGTTCTGTACTTCGGGTATCCTCCTGGGTCCACATGTCACATACTGCCTGTACCTCCTCAGGTGCCCAGACAGTAGGGGTGGCAGGTTGGGACCTTTGGGACAACACATCAGCGTCTGTGTTGTGATGCCCCGCTTGATAGTGGAGACTGAATCGAAAATTGGCCAGGGCAGCCACCTATGGCTGCCCAGTGGTATTCAACTTAGCACTTGTAAGGATATATGTCAGGGGGTTGTTATCAGTCCATACCTGAAATGGAACCCCGTATAAATAATCTCTAAACTTTTCAGTGACCACCCATTTAAGGGCTAAAAATTCCAATTTGTGGACTGGGAACCGAGCTTCACTAATAGTTAGTCCTCGGCTAGCAAAAGCCACTGGTCGCCATTGGCCGTCATGCTGCTGGTTAAGCATGGTCCCAAGCCCTGATAGACTAGCATCTGTGTGAAGGACAAATGGTCAATTGGGGTCAGCATATGCAAGCACTGGAGTGCTGGTCAATTGACTGATCAACTCCCTGAAAGCTTATTCACAGTGGGGTGTCCAGTGGTCTCCAAAGGGCTTCAAGGGGTTTCGAGGCAAACTATCCTCCTGCCCATTTTTTCTCCAAGGCCCAGACTGTCTACCTTTTGCACCCTGCTTCACAGGGTACCCCCGGGTAAGGTTATTGAGGGGCTTAGCAATGATGGCATAGTTTTTGACAAACCTTCAGTAAAACCCAGCAAAGCCCAAAAGCCACTTTAGGTCTCTGTAGTGAGTGGGTCAAGGCCAAGTAGTGACTGCACTGACCTTCTCTGGATCTGTTCCAGTCCCCTCACTGGATACAATATGTCCCACATACTTTACGGAGGTTTGACAGAATTTACATTCGTCAATGACCAGCTTGAGCCCTGCCTCCTCCAATCAGTCCAGGACTTGAACAGCGGCTCCTCATGTTCTTCCAGAGTCTGACTGAATACTATGATATCATCTAAGTATACCAATACTTGTGTGAGATTCATATCTCCTACTACCTGTTCCATGAGCCGCTGGAAGGTGGCAGGGGCCCCTGATATCCCTTGGGGCATGTGCTCAAACTGGAAGAAGCCCAGGGGACTTATAAAGGCCGTCTTCTCTTTGTCCCTCTTGTTTAGAGGTATCTGATAGTATCCACTGCATAGATCTAGGACAGTAAACCACTTACCTCCCCCAAAGCAGTCAAGGGAATCCTGCACTCTCAGGACAGTGTATTGATCTACTATGGTCCTGGCATTCAAGGTGCAATAATCCACACACATACGTATCTTTCTATCATGATAGGAGATGCATACAGACTCCATGATAATCTGGTGGTCCATTAATTCCTGTAAGTGTTGCCTCACCTCCTCCATCTCCGCTAGAGGGATTCATCGAGACCTTTCTCTAAAAGGCCAGGTGTCACTGAGGCAAATATGATGTTCCACTCCTTTGACTTTACCAACATCCTAGTCACTCAGGGAGAATACATTGGTCCATGTCTTTAGCTGATTCTGTAACTGAACCTTCCATGACTGGGGCACAGGGGAATCCCCGAAGCAAGATCTATCTGGATCAATACAACCAACCCCAGCTGAGAAGGGAGTCCTAATCTCACCCTCAATCTCCCAAATTGTAGCCACTGCCTGTCCAGGTTGGACCACTTGTGCATAGGCCAAAGGATTCACAACTACTATGGATAAGGCCTCCTGGTCCCCACCTTGGAGGTTCACTACACCACCCAGGATATGTAGCTTTGGGGCACCCTTTTTCCAGGCTCGCCCTTCGATGATACCCCACTGGAGACCTTGGGGATCCTTTTCCCACTGACACCAAGTAGGCAGGGCCCAGTGCTGCCCTGCAGGAATGGTCAGAGACTTAACCCCAGAGTACTGCAAGACCCCATGAATTTCAGGGCAGGGATCACTACAGTTCTGCTCCCAACTTTCATAAGCCCATGCACACAGCGCATGCATTTTCAAGGTGCTCCAATATTGGAGCCCCGCCTGCTGCTGGCAGTACTGTCCCAATACCTGGAACAGGCTGGAATTCATCTCCCCATTGAGGGCAGTCCCCTTTGCCCCAGCAGTATTGGGACACACTAATGCCACAGTGGTTATCTCATGTTCAATACCCACCACCCGAGCCGGGAACTTTACTTGTATCCGCACATACCCCTGATACAGGTAGGGATTTTGCCTCAGCCCATACAATTCCAATCCCTTGAGCAGATACAGAGGCAAGTGCCTCAAATGTTCTTCATAGAAGGATTTAAATGAAATGGTCACCTGTGACCCACTGTCCAGAATAGCATGGCACCTTCACCCATTTACCATGGCAGGTACCGAGGCCCGAGGCCCAACTAATCCTCTGGGCAATGGGGCACTCGGGCATTCCTCCCAGGGGCCTAGCTGAATCTGGAGTGTAACCATCCGCCTTGTCACACTCCTTCCCCA
>NW_005842764.1:435845-438794 GCF_000455745.1 Alligator sinensis
CCATCTTTCCTTTAGCTGCTGGAACACAAGATTAGGGTTCTCGGGGTTGGAACAGTCTCAGGCCAGATGCCCCTTTTCCCACATTGGTAGCAAAACCCCGTTACTTGGGGCCTACCCTTCCCCTTGTGACCCACTGGGGGCCCAGTCCCCATCCAGGGCCCTTGTTGGGCAGGGACTGTCCTCACAGCTGCTACTAAAGGAGGGGTTTCCTTTTCACCCTCGGTATCCCTAGGGTCTTCCTTCTCCTGAGTGGAGGCAGCCAATGCCTGAGCCACCCCACTCATTTTGGGCATGCTCCCACTGGAGTTCCATAATGCCTCCTTGACTTGGTGCACCTCCTCCTCTTCTCTAATCTTTTGAATCAGAAATTGAAAACCTGGTGGGTTATCTTTATACCCAACCAGATTTCATTCCTGGATCAAAGTAGAACTATATCGTGCCCCGATTTGTATTTGCCTCAAGCGGACATGATTTGCTTCTTCAGAGTCAAACCCTGCTTTTTCTACCACCTGCTGTGTTATCCCTTCCAACCATACCACATAAGTTGACAGGGCTTCCCCCTTTCACTGAAAGGTGCTATACAACTCATAAACTAGAGAGCTGCTACATGAGGGTTGCCCAAAGGCGTCCTGCAAAGCCTCCAAACATTGCTGCATGGTGATGTTTAGGTTCTGCAGCTTGGCAGTCCTTACTATCCCAAATGTGGGCCCTTTCAGTACCTCCATCAGCTGACGTCGCTTGTCCTCATCTCATCTCAGGACTTCCAGGTCAACAGGGATTCCTGAACATGTGATAGCCAAGTTTCAAAGTCATCCTCACCGTGAGCCCTGGGAAGGCTCCCTGAAAAAACCCTCAGTCCTTTGCAAACTGCCTTCTCAGTGGAGGCCTGAGACATCTCGTGTAGTACTTTCTCCAAAATGCAGATCCACTCAGCTCCAACCAGCTTCTCAATAAGCGACAGACTGCAACAGGTTAAGCTCTTCTGGTCTGCAGCAATCAAATTGTATCAAACCCCAACCCCGCAAAGAGGCTGAAGGGTGACCCTCTGTGGCAATGAAAAAGGCAAGCAACAAGCAACAGAGTAGGCTCCTGAAGCAATCAGGATAACCCAAGCACAAAGCTCAGGGACTCCATCCGATGACAGGGTTTCCTCAACTCACCAGCCCAACTCCCTGCTCCAGATAAGGATGCCGCCTGCACTCCTGGCCGCTGCCTCTTCTCCAAAGTGGAGTGGGGAACCGACTGCCACACTTAGCCTCCAGGATGCCTGGCACATCCAGCACACTGCCATGGGGTCTTGGGGCACCAGCTCTCTGCCCCAAGCCCTGGCTGCAGCGCCCTCTCTGCTGGAGGCACGGCCAACTGCCACTGCCTTCTTCTCCCAGGACCTTCAAGGCTCTTCAGAGGTGTCTCTCTGCTCCTTCTGCTGGGCCAGCTCATCCCAGCTCTTCTTAGGCCTCCTGCATTGTTCCCCAGAGTCACTGTCAGCAGCTCCCATGCCAGTTCGGCTGCTGCTTTTATCCCTTCGGGCAGTCCCTCCCTGGCTTGCAAACCAGCCAACTAGGGTTCAGGGTGGTGGGCCCCCAACCCCAGCCATCCCCCTTCCATGCGAATGAGGAGATTGAAAACCCCTTCTTTCAATTGGCTTCTCCTTTTCCACAGGACAGGGCTCCCCTGCTCCACACTTGGGGTCGCTCAGAGTTCACTAGCACTGTTTCTAGCCCAGGGTAAGTATCTCAAGTCAATCTGGTGAGCCCACATTGGCAGTCTGTTACAATAGTATCCTGAACAGCATTCCCTCAAAACAGGAAGGCAGCAAGAACTTGGAGGCAACCATCCTCCTTACAGGAGAAACAAAGTTTGAAGACGTCAAGGTTCAATGTCTGCATTCAATCTGGGTTACCTAGAAATGTAAGAGCTGTTCTCAACTAACTTTCTTTCCCTTTTGCTGTTCTTAAAGAACATTTCTAAACCTTTACATTATAAATATAATCTGGAAAATGCAAATAAAAGTGAACTAATTGGCTCTTTGGACATCTGTGAACCTCCTAAAACAGACTCAGGAATTTTTTTTAACAAAATTTCAGAACTATTAATTGGTAGGGCTGTGCAAAATTTTGCTGGTGGTTTCATTTCACCGCTGTTTCAATGCGTTTCAAACTCAAAACAGCAAACTTGAAATGAAACAAAAGGCTTTGAAACAGCCTCAAAGTGAAATGAGGGCAGTCGAAACATTTTGAAAGTTTCAAAACATTTTGAGTTTTGAAGCTGAAGCTGGGCTTGCCTGAAGGGAAACAGAAAGTAAGCAGAGGGAGGGGGAAATGTCATATTGAATGAAATAGTTTGAATGTTTGTAAAGGTTGCTCATTGGCCAGTTTCAGGAAGAAGATAGGATTTATCTCCTTATCTAGTTCATTGTTTTTGGGACTACGTGTAAAATGTCCTGACTTCGCTTAATTTAAATTTTATCTTTAGAAGTCTTTTACAAAGAGAGCAAATATCCTGAGTTCCGAGACATCAAAGCCTAGGGCCTTTTAACTAGACTGGTAAGAAAAAGGCATTTGCAGTGATATGGAAGTCTCCCCAAGAGTAATTTAAAATGCTCAACAAAGGCAAAAGAATCTGTTGAGTAAGATCCGAGCCCAAATTTGGGAGTAGTGACAAGTTGAGTAGGAGGAGCCCACTGACAGCAGCTCGCTCAATAAAAACTGTAACCTACTGTCTCAATTTGGAGGTGACTTCACTTGCAGAACAACGAAGGAAGAATCGCAAGTGTAGCCCAGAACAGACTGATCACCTGATCCAACCTCTCCGTGAACAAGAATCTCTTAGTTCACGTTGAAGCTGCAGAGCGCCCGAAAGGGACTGAAGGAAGGGGACTTAGTCCTATCACTGTTGAGCTCAGCTCATTGAATCGTATTGCTGAGGCCAGCCTATTGAATTGTATTG
>NW_005842764.1:438823-480576 GCF_000455745.1 Alligator sinensis
ACTAATTCTTATAGCATTGTTTGGGAAGGAAGTGCATTCGGAGCATTGTTTCTGATATATGTAATTATTGTGTTCTTAATGTTTGTGGTGTTTCTTAAAGCTAAGCAGTGTTATATACGTAGCAAAGAGTTTTAAAATAAAATTGTGTTGTATAAATTAAGTGTGTAATCATTGTGAAATCGTGCAATCAGCTAACTACTCCCCCAGCCAGTGCATCAAAACGAATCAGTAAATTGTGTGGGATTTTCTCTATTCCATAACCCACTAGAGACAGGAAAAAGGGTGAAGGACTGCTCTGATATTGACTGTGTAGCTGGCCAGTGAATGTGATCCTTCCCTGAGGTCCCTTCCAATCCCAGTGCTCTGGAGGAGGGATGGAAAAACAGCATAAAAAGCAGCATTGTTTGAACTGAGCTGCTTTCTGCCTTAGGGTCAGTTAGTGAGTTGTGTCTTCCAGCAGCTTAGCAGTATCAGAAACAAAGGCTATCATTTCCTACTTGCTAGCCTGTTTGTAGCAAGTGGGATTCATCACTACCTTTTGAATTCTATAGCCTTTTATTTTATTATTATATTCAAGGGTGAAGGACTGCTCTGATATTGACTGTGTAGCTGGCCAGTGAATGTGATCCTTCCCTGAGGTCCCTTCCAATCCCAGTGCTCTGGAGGAGGGATGGAAAAACAGCATAAAAAGCAGCATTGTTTGAACTGAGCTGCTTTCTGCCTTAGGGTCAGTTAGTGAGTTGTGTCTTCCAGCAGCTTAGCAGTATCAGAAACAAAGGCTATCATTTCCTACTTGCTAGCCTGTTTGTAGCAAGTGGGATTCATCACTACCTTTTGAATTCTATAGCCTTTTATTTTATTATTATATTCATTGATTCCTTTCAATTTTTTCCTCCCCCAAAATCCCCTTTTTGTTTTTGTTAGTCTATTTTGATTCTTTTCCTCCAGAAAATAAATCTCTGCTTTCTCTCACATCACAACATGCATTCCATTCAATGTGCAGGGAAGCACAGCATATATTGCATATTATAATATATAATTTATTTATATCTATTATTTATATATTTTATTTATTATGTATCCCAGGTACACCCAAAGGTGTGCCCTATTCTCAATTGGATGGATGGGTAGGCAGGAGGGGTGCTGTGAGAGGGATGCCAGAATTTCAAGCAGATCCCTCTTTCCTCTATAGAGTTAGACCAAGCCCAAAGTTCTTAACTGTATATAATGTATTGAGTTTTAATATATATAATCATAAAACTAAATATCATATACATATATTTACACAGTGAATATTAACCCATAATGTAGGTCAAACCCTAAATAACACTATTTACCCATCACAATAAAACAATTTCATCAGCATCAACACAATACAACATTTCAATTACAAAATATAAGGCGCAAACAGGAACAATCTTAATAACACCTACTCTTTAATATAGTCTCTGACCAATGGCAAGAGATAGTCCTCCTTCCAATGGGGACCCTTGGGCGGTGTCCAGGAAACACCAGGGGCCCCTCCCCTTAGGGTCTTGACTAGACAGGGGGCTGCTCATGCAGCCCCTTCTCTGGGTTTGCCCACCCTAAACGCCTTTCCCCTGTGGGACCCAAGGGGAACATCACACTCCCTCAGATGCCAGTGGTCAGGGTGCAGCTTGATGGGGTCTCCTCTGCTGGAGCACCTCTCTAGGCCTCTCCTGCACCACTGGGCTCCTCCCCACCCTGTGCCCCGCTCTGGGCACTGAGGGCTCAGCTCCTCTCAGCTGCTGCACCACTGTTGCTGGCTTCTGGGTGCTGGGCCTCACGCTGTAGCACAACTATTTCCCCACGACCTAGCTTGGCACTGAGGGCTCTTTTAGCATAGGCTGGGCCCTTCAGGCTCTGGTCGGCTGTCCTTACACCAGGTGGCTAACCCAAACAGCCCTTGCTGCTCACTGGCTCTGCTCCCTTGTGTGCCGCCCTATGCACTGTGTGGCCTGCTGGGGTTGCAGGCTCGAGTCACTGCTTGCAGCTCCCAAAGCCTGGAGTCCATGCACCAAACAGTGCACCATGATGGGCCCAAGTGGTCTTGCACTACTCCCAGGGCCAGGTCTCGTTGCACCATCCCTGTGTGCCATCAACAGCCCAAGCAGCCTCGCACTGCTCCCAAGGCTGCTTCTCCAGTGGCAGCTTCAGGAGCCTTGGGCCTATTGCCCAGTGGGGGAGAGCTCCCCATCTTTTCTTGGCTCTGCTCTTCTTGAGTGCATCTGCCCCTCATGCTGGGTATGCAGCTCCTTTTATATGCTCCAGGGCTCCACCCCTGAAGTCTTCTGAACCTGACAGCTTACAGTCTTCAATCAGGTCCGGGGGAGCTCTTCTCCCCCCCCCCCAGGAAAGGGGCGTGACTTTATTTCTCCTGCTGCCTCCTGACTGGTGGATGGGCTCCACCAATCAAAACATCAGGATCTGAGACTCAACCCAAGCCTGAGACTCAACCCAAGCTCTAAAAGGTGAGCCTGCTACAATTACATACATTGTATTTATTACACAAATACATACATACATACACACATATCCATATACAATTTTCTACATAAATTACATAAATCAGATTACATTACAGAAGAACACACACATTTTCCAGCACACTATGAAACACACCATGAAACATGCTGGAAAGGCATCCGGCAAGCCTTCATGGAGGGGCACTAGAGGGGATACAGGGAGAGCTATAAGCCCTCCATCCCCAAACTGAGATGCAGCCTCTTTCCTACAACAAGCAGACATGAGGCTTCCAGTTCTACAAACCACTTTTTACAGATAAGCCTATGAACTGCACTTCATCAACCTCCTAAGTACAAAAACTCATGGACTCAATATAGACAGTGGAATTCTGACACACTGCAGCCTATTGGAGATCTGACTCCCCAGGTACCTCTGTACTTTTACCTGTACTGCTACATCCCCCTCTCCCCCCCGCACCCCAGCCTGTCCCTAACCCCCTGATGCCTCCATTTCCATTTTCACTGATTGGCTTTCTTGCCTGCATTGCATGCCAGCCTTTGGCTTCTTTACCATTCCTTCCATCCAGGAACAGCACAAACACCATCTGCAGGTGCCTCCTCAGCCTGACAAAGGATTTTTCAACCCAAAACCTTGCAAAGATAAATCTCTCTAACTAATCAGTTGGTCTACTAAAAGACACCAGATTGACCCAAAGGACCGTGTCTGCTAGTGCCATGTCCTTAGACCAACATGGCTACAACTTACATCCCTACCACCTGTCCCCAGCCAGCTGACCAGAAGGATGCAGGGCCCTGGGCACAACTAAGCCCCAGGGCTGGGGCTGGCAGAGAGAGTTCTCTGGCACCTGCTGGAGAAGAAGCTCCTGCAGGAAAGGAAAGAAAGGCTCTGTGATAGCTAAACTGCCTGAGAAGCTGCTAATGCTACTGTGCTGCTTACCTGTTGTTATTTAAAGTGGCGGACCAGAATGAGGCTATAGGAGAGAAGGAGACCTCATTGGGGCATGCTACCATGTCATGTAGAGGCCCCAGTGCCAATGACCATGTGTGTTAACATATACACAAAGTCACACATCACAAGTTTTGCTTGTCAGCAGCTTAAGGTGCAGGTTCAGGGGTTTCTGGAAAACTATCTCCTTGAAATCTAACAGACTTCATGGCCTCAGATGGGCCTAACACGCCTGCTTCTTTCACCATGCTGTGCCTTAACACACACACGTGATATGAGTTTTGCTTGTCAACAGCTTGAGATGCAGTTTCCCAGAAACCTCTGCACCTATCTCCTTGAAACTTAGCATGATTTATGGCCTCACCAGGAGCTAGCATGCCTGCTGTTTTCACCTCCCTGTGCCTTCACACTTACAAGTGACATGAGTTTTGCTTTCAAGAATTTGAGGTGCAGTTTCCCAGAAACTCCTTTATCTATCTCCATGAACCTTGACAGGCTTTGTGTCCTTAGTAGGTGCTACCCTCCCTGCTGTTTTCATCTGAATCAGGCAAGAAATGGCAAAGTTATAGGTAGTTTCACGATTCCCCATTATAGCCTATGGACAAAATGTTGAAACGTGTCAAAACAGTGAAACAGTTTTGATGAAATGAAACAGAACAGTGCTTCGAAATTAAATGAAACATTGAAACAAAACACTGTCCCTTCAAAACAGTGAAATGGAAGTCAAAATAAAATGGTGTTGTTTTGCACAGCCCTATTAATTGGTCTGGGCCTATTGCTGTCCTGAGTACTGCTAATGGCACGGTTGTTACAAAGTTCTCTCTGAGCTTTCTGCTTACAGCAAAGCTGGGCTATCTATGAATAAATAATTACCTAAATATCAGTGTAAAAGCAAAGGACTTTTGCTTTTAAATACTGGCTCAGACAGATTACTTCTTCAACCATGATGGAATCATATAACCTTCTTTCTTTCCTTAGTTTACACATCTGTGAAATAGGCATGATAATTTTGCTTTCTCTCCAGTGAAAGCGGGAAGACATGAAGATAAATGAGTTGCTTGTAAAATGGTCTATTAACAGTTTATGAAATATTAACATTCACTGCATTTGCAGGGTAAACCTTTTATTGCTAGGGATGATTTAACAACCGGTCCTTGAAAAACTTTTGGCAACTATACAGAGATCCAAGCAAAAGGCAAGTTTAATTTCTCCATGCAACAGGAGACTGAGAGACCTTGATGGTCTTGTAAGTGACATGCCCAAGGTCACAGAAGAAGTCTGTGGTAGAGGAGAGAATGACCCCCTAGCCTCCTTATTTCCAGCCCTGCATAATACATGTAAAGTTATTGCTCATTCCTGAGAATCTCTAGGGAAGCATACAAATTATAGCCAATGGATAGAACATCTGCAAAATACAAATAGAGTAAAATGTGCCAGAAACAGCATTAACCATTCTCTAAAAGTCTATAAGCAAATGTCATGTGTGTTAGGGAAATGCAGATCATGCAGTAGTAAAACCTGCATTTAGATGATAGTACAACACAATCCTTCAGATAGGAAACCACTTTTGCCACCCTCTGGCATCCCATGATGCCTAAGAAGCCAGTTGTACAAACAGCTGCAAACAAATCACAATATTATTGAAGGCTATAAATGCAGTAGGATCTGCATGGCCTGATATACAAACGAGATTTCATGCCACATTCTTGACTGCTTGCTAAACAGGGAGACCATCATGGGCTATTTTCATTCTGAACACTCTGTGTTACAAGAGAGGAAAGCATATAATATGGTTTCAACAAGAAATACCTAAAGTTTAGTTTATTCATCCAGGATGTGAGATATAGGGATAAAGGTTGGAATGGGGAAGTTTGGAAAGGGGAGATGGTCCCTCAGTAAGCTACTTACTGAGTAGCTGAGTACAAGTTCTTATCTTGAGGCAGTAAGTAGCTTATCAGCAGGGATCCTGATTTTCCCTGAGGAAAAAAAGAAAATCACAAATTCTGATAAAACCTCCAAATGTGTGATTAAAATAAATGGCCCCTCACTGCCCCCCACAACCCTCCTGGCCCTTCTGGTGCTCCTCACTCCCCCCACAGCCCCCTGGCCTTGCTCATGCCCCTCACTCCCCCCGCCCCCCCGGCCCTGCTGGTGCCCCTCACCCCCCCACCCAGAGCCTCCTACCACCCCTGAGCCCTGCCAGAGGGGGCTCCCAGCCACCAAAGCTATAAGGCCAGGGACTCGGGTCCACAGCCCCCTCCCCCTGGCAGAAGAGTGGAGCCTGGCTCCCCCTCACTACCTACTGCTTGCCTACTACTGGATCAGGCAGGTGGTGGGGCAGCTCCCCGCTGCTGCGTGCACTCCCAGGGGGGAGGAGGGACCTGTGCCCCACAGCTCTATGTGCAGGGTGAGGGTGGGCATGGACTGCCTACTGCAGGCTCAGGCTCCATGCCCTTCTACCCTCCCCCAAGGCCTCCACAGCCCAGCAGGTGCAACCCAGCACTACAGGGCACATTGAGTCCATGTGAGGAAACTCATTACTGCTGCCAACTCCACGCTGCCATGCTGAGGCATCCACTGCCTGTGTGGCTGCAGCAGGGGACACTACCCTGCTCCACTGCCCCCACTGTTGCCGCATATGAAGGGGATGCATCGCCAGGGTATTGTGGAGCTTGCAGCGACAATGAGCTTCCCTGCATAGTCCTACTGTGCCGGGTCACACCTGCTGGGCTGTAGAGGCCCTGGGGGAGGGCAGCAGGGAAGGAAGCCAGAGCTCACAGTGGGCAGCCTGTGCCCACCCCTGCCCCACATAGAGATCTAGGGGGGCACAGATCCCCCCTGCCCCCCTGGGAGTGCATGCAGTGGCAGAGAGCCAGACCCTTCCCTCCCGAGAAGCTGCCTACAGCCCCATCCTGCTCCCTACCAGGGCTGTGCAGTCACACATTGCAGCCCTGGGCCCCAAGCCCCATGCACCACCCAGCTGGGCAGCAGCCCCAGCCCCAGCTGCAGATATTTTTATGTGCACACAAAAAACCAGAACAAAGTGTAGATCAATATGTTACTGAAGTAAAGATAGTGAATAAGAACTGTGCTTTTAGGAATTTGACAGAATCTCTGATTAGAGAAGATTATTTGTGGCATTGCAGACATTGCATTACAAGAAAAGCTATTAAATGTGAGAGATGTGTCCCTAGGAAGGACTATCCAAATGTTTAGGGATAGCAGAAATAGTGAAGGCCCAGGCTGCAGAGCTGAATGGATGAAAAGTGGTAATCTGTGCAGCAAGCATGAAAAGCCACTTCACAGGCTGCCATTTTCCATTAGCAAGGAGCACGCTAAGGGGAGAGAGAGAGCATGCACAAATGGGTCAACACGTACCAAGTGTGGAAGGCAACATAGCTCCAAACATTGTGCTGCATTTGGAAATCTCTGTTTCAACTGTAACAAGAGGAAACATTACCAGGTGCTGAAGATCCCAAACACACAAATCTCAAGTGCACATAGCAAAGCATACACTGGAAGAGCAGTTTTTTTTTAAATGTATATGTTTGAATCAAGCAAAATCAATGAGAGAGAGTGGATTTTACCAAGGGAAGTGTAACGAACAACAGACATCAGAGCTCAAGTTAATATTTTACCACAGCATGAATATAGAAAATTAAAACTGACACCAAAAGTAAATCCAACAAACATCCTATAACTGGCTGTTCAAGAACAAATATACCAGTGAAAGGGAGATACATTGCTAGCATTCAATATAAATGCAGAGTTTACAAATTCCCATTCACTGTGATACCTTGGTAGGGATCACCAATTTTGGGTCTGGCAGCTTGTGAGAAACTGAATCTAGGTAAGTGTGCTTGCACAATGTTCACGCTTGCTGATGATCCTTTTGACTATCATATGCCAAATCTGGACAGTCTTCTCAGGAAGAAACCAAATGTTTCAGAATACAAAAAGCAACTGCATCCCCATGGGAGGAAATCTACCTATGGACTCAAGAGTAAATACAATCATGCAAAAAGAGGAAAACAGTCTCAGCTGCCTGTAACTAATGAACTCTGTTTTATGTGCAGAAGCACTCCTGCCAAAAGTACAAGTTAATTGCATCCTAGTATATGGATTCAAGTCTATCAAGACTTGGAGGAAAAGCTTCCCACCAAAAACAAATCAGAAACTGGAGCTTATACTTTGTCAGTCTGAGAAGAAAATGAAACCTCCAGAAAGATTCAAAGACTTGTTAAAATTGCTGCATCAAAGGGGAAATAGAAAAATGAGTGGTAAAAACTCATTCCATATTGGCATGCTAGTAACTTCTCCTCTGAAGATGGGAGGATGGATGGCAATATAATTTTGTGTTAAAAGATTTGTGTACTTATTGTTAAGAAGGAAGATATAGCAATAGAGGTTATAGTTTGGAGAAGCTGTAAGTTGAGAGATGGTCCCTTAGTGAAGTAGACAAAGTCAGACAAAGGGTCTGCAGAGGCTGCTTACTGTTCCACAATTAAAGTCTGTTGTTGTTGTTGTTGTTTTCATTAATTGTATGTCTGTGTTTTATTGAATTCAGTGAATACTACATGAGAGACCAGGTTCAGTTCTCTCTAGACTGTGAGGTGATTTGAATCCCTACATCTTACATTCCCAACTCAAACAAGTGTTCAGTTCTTAATGAAGAGATTAATAATACAAGGCTTCCCCAAAATGAACAAATGAAAATTCATGGTAAATGGTCAGCAGACTGCTCTGCCCATCCAGCAAGGGGGTATTCCAGTATGGGGTGCTCTCAGTCTCTCCAATTTGATGCTCTCCCACCTCATACAAAAGTCATAGATGGTTACTGAATCAGGAATTGGAATGCAGATGACCCACAACCCAGGTGAGCTTTATAACACCAGACTATAGAGTTATTGGACATCTTTACACATGCTCTGGGATGGGGGGCACTTTAATTAAAGCAGCTTTCATTCAGTGAGCTTTAATTAAATTTCCCCCACCACCATTTTGCAGTATGGGTCATTGAATACACAAGACACTGAGAGTGCTGAAGCATGCTAATTGGCATGCTCCAGCAGACTTGATTAATCAAGTCTGCCCCAATGCATGTCAATTAACACACATTGGAGCAGACATCAGGCATGCGTATAGGTGCCCATTGTCTCCCCAGCTCAATGAATATAATCATATTTTAAATAAACTAGCCCAGAGTCAAATGGAGAGACAGAGCGTTCCAGTCTAAAGCCTAGTGGTGAGTTCTCCAAAAAGAAATGGGATATTTGCAGCAGAGGAAGGAATTGATCCTGGGTATCTTATATCCTGGTTTAATGCCCTAACTACTACTACAACAGCTTTAAGACCTGCTTTATTACATTTTTGTCATTTTGCTTTGCTTTGAATCACTATTGTTATTGACTAACCAAAATTATTTAACCTACCACATGGGATGAGTGACTGGTGAAAACATGCAGATAGAATAATGTAGAATTTGCAGAACCAACACATGTACTAGCATCAGGACCCTGCTCATCTGGGATTCACAAGCCCAATCCATTCAAGTAAGTCTGCATGGTGTACTTAGATGGATAATGAAGGGCCCTTTGAATTTTTAGTATTGGGAGAGATTTTCATGAGAAATATTTTCTGTAGCCAGGGTTGCCATACTGACAATCTGCAAACTTACCACTGACAACCAAATATTTTTACTGACTTCTTTTAACAATATTAGTTTTACAGAATGTAAATGTAACCCTTCTGCTGAGCCCTAGATGGCAGTAACCATGGCTGAGTTCATATTTGGCATTTTAACATCAACTTTCTAAATCTGGTTTGAGTTCCCACTCAAAAACCTGGCAAAGTACATTTTAACTAAAGTGAAAAAACTATCCCAGTCACAAGAAATGTCCAACTAAACTAGGGCTTAAACTTTAAATATTAATATTAAGTGAAACCCAAACAGTTAATACTCTCAGTCACTAGCAAACTAACCCAAGGGAGACACCATCTAGTACAGTTATTGGGAAGGAAGACCCACGTGGGGAGTGTCAACCACTGTAGCTCTACCACTTACACCAGCAAAAAGTGACCCCCAAACAGTAAGACCCAGGTGCACAAACAATAAAATAGGCACAAATAACAAATAGCCCCCAAACCTCCAAACTTTGCATACTAAAGTATGCAAAGAAGGAATAAGCAATTACCACAGTAGAATGCAACCATAGCTGAACCTACATAACATAAGCTGGGTTACATCAAGGAGGTACAAAGTAAAAAAATACAAATAACTAAAAATTGTCTCAGATTGCCCGGGCCATTTACCCCTGTGAACCTTCAAGTCAAGCAGTCATTATAGTCAGGCAATAGCCAATGGGACACAATAGCAGGATGTAGCTGAGAGGGGAGAGAGTTATGGAAGTCCCCTTGGGCCACAAAGCCCTGATAGACATCTCCCTGCAGTGCTCTGAACTGAGGTCCCATGCAGACACAAGATGGTGCTGCTGTGTTCTCTCTCCATCAATACTTGCATCCAGTTTCATCCAGATGACTGATTTTCAATCAAACTCACTGATCCTAATTTTTTTTTTTTTTTAAAGACAGCTTAAAATTTTTACTGACTTTATGGACCAATATTTTTATGGACTATCTATAGATTTATGGACAGTTGTCAACCCTGATAATAGCATGCACTGGGCCATATTTTGGTTTTTCACTTAGCTGCACTTTCCTCTGCTCAGTGAACATGAATCACAGCATAATTCCATGTCATGCACAGCTTAAAGATTGGGGTCTTTTGCAATAGCTGATCTATAAATGTATCTTATTGTTATTACTGATTTTATCCAGGTATATCATATGATACGACAAAAATCATTAAATTACATATAGCAGAAAAAGAGAGACAAATGTTCCATTCTAAAGGATTTTCACTCTAAGACCCTGATCCTATTTGCAATGAAGTCAATCTCAAAATGCCTTTGACTTCAATTGAACAATTTGTGATATTTCATGCAAAACAGGTACAGTAATGCATTGTGGGGGTGAGTTATCTTGGTGCATGCTGAAGAAGGAGCTTATCATCTTGAGGTATCATTGGTTTTCTATAGAATACAAAAGCTTTCTTTTTTCCTCCATTAAAAGTGCCAGGAGTCCATTTTAAATCACAGTTAAGACACTAAATAGAAATTATTTCTGTATCTGCCAGGTGTAGGCAACTGGCACCCTCAGCCTTCTCTCTTACTTCCTTTAAGTAAGATAAATTCAGAGTTCAGTCTTACCATTTGAATCTATAGATTTTCCATTATTTTACTGCTATGCTTAGGATTGTAACAAGCTACCGACAACCACAGGAAGAGAATTTATGACCTTACAAATGAAGGCAGCATGTGATAAATACTGTACTATCAGTTGGTCAGGTAAGTAATATATGCTCTTGTAAAACCAGTACTGAAAGCTGAGTTATTCCTGAAGTAAAAGAAGTCTGGCTTCTTTAACCTCCCATACTAATTTATTTTAAGATAACATGAGGATAGACCTGTGTGCCACCCTCTCTGGGTAGTTTTTAATTACTATGCCCTCTCTGTTTCATTAGTGTATCATATTTCTTTCATTTATCATGTAAAAAGAGAGAATGTTATTTCACCTTAAGACTGAAATACCTCTTCCTGATATAAGCTGATGATTTCCAACCTCTTTTTTGAAGGAAAAAAGGAAATTGCTTTTCTGGCCAGTAGCCATGCTGAAGCTGAGAACATGTCTTTTACTAAAGGTAAAGCATCCTAATGAATGACTTGCTTTTGAAAGAACAAGAGACAATCCTTGCAGTCATTCAATACGAACTGCTACTTAGGCACTAGTGGGAAAAAAATAGAAGGAATGAAGACAACTCCCCATGTGTGTTGTGGCATACATCGCACTAAGCGGAAGATTTTGGTTTCAGCCAATCAACAGACTGAATCTGATTCACTAAGAGGAGAAAATGCTGAGGTCCAGCTTCTACTGTCCCCTGACCCATGAGTTAAATCAGGCTGCCCAAGATATTACTGAGGAGCGAGACCTCAGATCTACCAACCATCGTTGACCACTGCTTTTCTTTCAGTCCTTGAAGTCCAGGACTTTATTATCGCAAACTCTTCAGTTCCCCTATCATCCCCAACCCTGGAAGTGAACAGTAAAACCTTAAACAATATATTTATCAGTTTGGAACTAGACCAGTGGTGGCAAAACCATGGCTTGTGGTTCCCCCGGTGGGGGGAACTTGCAGTTCCCCCAGGCCAAACTTGCAGCTTCCCCAGCAGCTCCGGGGGGCAGCGCAGCCTGGCACCTCCCACTGCTCTGGCTTTCCCCTGCTGGGGTGGGGGCTGCAGCTGTATCACTTACCCTGGGGCTGCAGCTGTGTCGCTTACCCTGGAGCGCAGTCCCGGCAGGGAAAGCCAGAGCAGCTTGGTGGTGCAAGGAGGAGGGGTGGTCATCTCCACTCCGGGTCTCTCACCACCACCCCCTTCCCATCTTTGGCTCTTGATATGGCTCTGGATGTGGCTCCCAGGGTGAGTAACTCTGGCCATTCCTGGACTAAAAAGTTCCTTCGCAATTATTATAACTGTTATCACCATCACTATCACATGCAATTACAGAACTTAGTGTCCTGATAGTTTACTCTACATAAAGGAAGCAAATGCACCTTGAACCCTGGGTTTAAGACAAACAAATGGACTAGTCCTACAAGGGCTCCTATAAGCAGACTCTGTGCATTAGCAAATAATCCTATTTTCAATTTCAATTATGCTTAAAAGTATAAAAGAGATTGGGGAATACCTGCGCGGAAGGCTAGTTGTTGCATTTAACTCTCAAGTGAAATTTCAAGTCTGGTTGATGTCAGAAATGTTATGCATTGCATCAAGTTTATTTAATCTGTATCTATTATATTCCTCCCCTGCCTACAGCAGGTGTCAGCAATCCACAGGTTGGAGCCATCTGAGCTGGCCTGTGGATGTGCTGCTTCAGTGGCATTCTGCTGCAGGGGGCTTTGGTGGTGGTTGCATACCCATGGTGTGTGCTTTTCCTGAACCACCATGAAGAGAAGTGGCAGTTATGGCTGGGTCCTAGTGTCTGTCTTCCCACCAACTCTCAACCGAAACTGGGTTGTTTTAACCTGTAAGCTAATACAGTTGCCAGCTGCTGGACTACAGGATGACTCTGAAGTTATGTAGCTTCTGAGGAAAGGAACAACTGATGGCATGCTTGCAGAAGCAGCTCTGTTCTATGTTAGTATCTACTCTCCATGCCCAAGCAGGCACATAGCTTCATTTAAGTGAAGAAATTCTCTCCCTGAGTTAAGGAATGGCAATGGAATTGTCTTACAGTCACTGATATGACATCAGCATTGTGGTAGATCCTGCATTTGGTGTAGGACAGCAATGGTCTTGTTGATCCCTAGGGTAGACTGGAGGGTCTGAGAGTTTGACAGCCCCTGTCTCAGGCAAAACAAGCCCTTTAATAGAGTGAATGTAAAAGCCAACGTTATTACAATTTTCAAGTATGAATACTGCTATCAAATAAAAAATAACAATATATAATTATAGATACTTTTATGACCCACACAAAAATCAGAAGTCTTTCAATTAAGAATCTTTTCATCTTAAAACTTAAAAATTGCTAACAGGTGGCCAAACTATTAGAGAGATCTCACCTAAACTCACAGACTAAGTTCTAAGAGGCATTGGATCTTCATTATATTTACAGACAGGAACCTTAGCAGAGGATGCTAGAGGAACCCATCTGAGAGCACTGAGCCCATTTTATCCCCCTACTCAAAGGCATCATTACTTTGACAAATATGGTAACAAAAAGATGCCTTTATATCCTTCTATTAATCAAGATGATATACACTGACCTAATCCCTTTATCAAGATTAGATGTCCTAAGACTGGCTAGTTTTCCAACAAGTTTCTCTTGTCCTTCACTCAGTTCCTTTTAAATCATTTTCCTTAGCCCCACTTGTGCTAATGTGTCTGTGATGCCTGTAGGTATTATAGGGCTTGCTCGTGCTGCCCTGTGCTCGTCTGACTACAGATGGCAAAAGGGTAGACCTTGGCCCTGGATCACCAGGTCTGCCAGGAAGCAGATCTTACATTTTTTCTCACCTGCCATGACTTTGATGACCTATATTTTTCCCAGGAGGCAATGCCCATGGTGATCCTGTCTGGTCTTGATCCCTGTGTCATCTGTGGGGCTCCAAACCTCCCCTTTAACCCAGCCTAGCCTCTCCAGATGGTGTTTTACGACCCCCGCTTAGCCTCTCCAGATGGTGTTTTACGATGTTCTTCCACAGCCAGGTTACAGTGCTGCCTGTTGTAACCTTCTCTGCACCCCAGGGTGTCCTAGTACCTCTTTTGGGTACACCCTTCCAGGGGCCAATCTTGGTCTGTGCTCAAACAAAATAAAAAAAAAAAAAAAAAAGACAGCAAAAGCAATCACAACCCCCCCACCCCAGCTGCTTCTCAGCCTTCTTGTCAGGCTCCAACAATGTCTCCCAAAAAAGCCCAATCCCTTAGTCCAGTCTCTACTGGGTGCTAGCCTGCCCTGCATCCCTATGAATGTACAAAGTCTTTTTGGGGTCTCTCCCTTGTGCAAGAAGGCTCTACCTATAACTGTAGATCTTTCCCTTCTGGTCCTCCTCCAGATCCTCTGTTAGAAAAACTCCAGTCTGGAGATTCTCTCTGGCCTTGTGGGCTCCCTCACTGGATCCTTTGCTGCAGCTCCACTGGAGTTTCCCACCAGCCGCTTGTTTGCAGGCCTCCCCCTGCCTCAGGGTCACTCCCACAGAGTTCCTCAGGTCCGTTCTGCACTTTCTGCCTGCCAAGGCACTCAGCCGCTCCTCTCTCCCTGATGCCTGCAGGGAACTGACCCCTCTCCAGGGCCAGAAATACCTTTTAATGGCTTCCCTCCACCAATCCTGAGTGAGACGCTGCTCCGGAAATTGGGTGGGTATTTTCCTTCATTTCCAGGCTGTAGCAGCAGCCCTGCCGGCCCTCCAGACTGTAAATCCTGTCTCACTTCTTCACAGTGACCTAACTTAAAGTTAACATAGCTAAAATCCTACTGAGTCTACTAAAATGCAAGCTAAAAGGCTTCTAGCTCAATACAAAGGTCTACAGTATCTACTGAAGCTTCTGAAGAAGGGGGTGAAATCTATGGGGGCACAGCATGGGTGGGGAGTACATGTATCTGAGGGCCCCTTTAGACATTCAGGTAAAGGGGTGATAGGATCTGATGCTGGATCCCAGTCACGCTTCCTGCCATATACATGCGGCATGGCAGGAGGTGTGATTATATGGATCATGAACAAAAATCACAAAAGATAAGAGGGACCTTTAAAAATTAAAAGGAATTAATTCTGCTCATCACATTATTTTAGAATCTTGGAATATGGTCAGGAAGGAATTCAATCACTTCCTGTAAAAGCAGATTTAGAAAGCTTTGAAGAGTATACCCTCAAGCACATGTAAACTCAAGAGTCTCTGACCACACAGATAATAACTGAAAGTACCTGAGGCATGGGTAATTCAGTTCCTTTGTCTCACAGTAAAAAAGGAGAATGATCTGATAGAGACTCAAGGTTGGGACATAAGAATAGTGACTCTAGCTTAAATACTTCATTGATCTTAGAAGAAGAGAATTCATATTTTTAAAGCTACATGACTACACAGCATTAATAAGAGAAATATTTCTAGGAAGAAGAAAGTTTAAGTATGTAAGATAAAAAGTATTCAAACCAGTACTGATACAAACCCTTCCTTTCCACCTGTCTGTAACCTGTGGCAAAATGGGCGTAAGTAGATATCAAGAAAAAGTAATTTAGAAAGCATGACAGAAAGTACTCTCTTATGTATCTAAATAAACAGAAAGCCTGGCAGGATCTACAGATTGATATGGATGTAGGGAACTTGAATAGTGAGTTTTCTTTCTGAATCAGAACCACTCTCCCACTCTATTGTCCCTGAGCCCCAGATGCACTGATTCAGTAGAAAGAACATTTGCATGCTATCATTCATCTGCATAATCCAGGAAAATATTATATCCATACATTTTGTTGATTTTAGGAGCCATTATTATCATCAAGTTTGACCTCTTGCATGACATAGGCCACAAGAATTTCACCCACTGATTTCTACATTTCCTGTTGTAGCCCACAAACCCATGTCAGCATGCTACATTCTGTTTTGTATCTCACCAAACATTTTAATTGGTGAATAGCCAAACCTGTTATCATATTTATTTGCATTTGAGGTCTGAAACATCTAGACTCCCTGGAACCACAGGTTAAAATCCTGGCGAGGTTAAGTTGGCTCATTATTTATCTGATGTGATCACTCTGTAGTTTAGTGTGCAAATCTTTCATATGAGATCTGTCAAAACAGGAGCTGCTGTTATATCAGTTTGCATATTAAACTGGGGTTCTACCTTTCAGTGGCGATTTTCAAGTTTCTGGGCAGTGAAACAATCATGGAAGAACTATGACTGTTTTACCCAAAACAAGCACAACAAACTTAGAACATTTTTCTCTCTTTTCTCTCCATTTTTCCCACTTAAAGCTACAGTCCCCCAGCACTGCTCTGGAATTCTTTTTGCAGGTAGCAGGCAGGTGATTAGTAGAACTGGAGGTTATCTGCTGCCTCAGTGCCCCCTCCTGCAAATGAAGATCCAGACCTTAGGTAGAAGAGCTGCTGTTGCAGTCAATGGCACTTATTTGAATAGGCAAGATGGACAGGAGTAAGACTAAACAGGGACTGCTAAAGTAGCATTGTAATCAAGAGGTGAGGTTGCTGAAGAAGAGCACAGCATGTGTTTCTTTTGGCCACATTAGTTAAGAGTCATACACAACAGACAGAAGTGATGATAACATCTTTATACCACTACTACCGTGTGTTTGGTTCTGTCATGAATTCTACAGGGAGCAGACAGGAGAGTACATGGTTAGAATCATGGCTCCCTCTAAGCTGCGTGCGTGCGCAGCTGCACACAAGTAAAAATATTGCCACACACAAACTTTTTAAGGCCGTGCACCCACCCGGAGAGGATCTGGGCACGGAGTGTGGTGGAGGCACCAGGGCTGGCGTGGGACACTTACCAAAGGTAAGCTCCTCAGTCCTAATGCAGGGCAGGCAGTGGCTCCTGCCTGAGGCAAGGCAAGGCAAGGCAGGGGCAGGGATGAGGGCAGGAGCTTGGGGGCTGGCGCGGGCTCCACCAGCTCCAGGGAACTGTTCCTCACCCCCGCATTACCTTGGGGAGTGAGAAGGCACATGGCATAAGGACTGGGGAGTGGAGCAGTTCCCCAGAGCCAGCAGAGCCTACAGAGCAGTTCCCCAGAGCCACCAGGACCTATGCTAGTCCCCAGCCCCAGGCCCTATCTGTACCCAAGTGTATTTATATACTTGCAGCTCCTCACATTCCCTGCAGCCCTTAAAGGAAAGAAAGATTAATGTTAAATGTGCATAAAGCAAAACAACTACATTATAATGCCTGGGTCTTTGTATCACTGGAGATGAATTTGGAGCCTATTTAAAATATATATAAATTTGCATTTGTAAAAGGTAACTAACCAGAAAAGCTCTACTTTTCTGCACCATGGTTCAATGGCAAACAATACAATTATACTCTCCTGAGAAATACAGTTCAGATTAGAAAAATGTTTGAGTTTTAGGTTCTGCAATTCCTGGGAGCCAAGTGTAGGTGGTGCCAGCCCTCAACCCCACCCCCCATCCCTGCCTTGCCTCACCTCAGGGGGGTGCCGCTGCCTGCCCCACATGAGGAGTGAGGAGCTTACCTTCAGTAAGTGTCCTACACTGGCCCCTGTGCCTCCCTTTCAGTTCTATCACTTGATTGTGTCCAGCCCAAGGCTGGGCCACAGCATCAATTTTACCAATTGACTGTGTCCAGCCCATGGCTGCCCTATAGCACTCCACTACGCTGCTCTGGGCAGCACTTAGCTTGGAAAAGGGTAGTGGCTGAACCCTGCCCGCCCCCACCTGGACACTTACTGTGGGACACTTACCGGCGGTCCACCCCAGAAGGGGAGACGGGACCAAAGTGGCGCACTTATGGACCAAAGCAGCGTGCTAATGGACCACTACTCCTTAGAGGGCACATTGTTAGAATATGGATAAAGGAACCCTTATTCTAGGACACAGAATCATTGAAAAGTAGGGCTGAAATGGACCTCCAGACGTCATCTAGTCCAGTCCCCTGCCAGAGACAGGCTCATCCCTATCCCAACCATCCTGTACAAATCCACTGTTCAATTTATCAGTAAAACTACAATCAAACACAAACGTAAGCACAAGACATATCCCCTTAACCTGCCACAGGTAAAGCAGGGGGACAATGTCAGGTGATATCCTACTGCAATGAGTTGTTAAAAATATGCTCAAGAGATCACAGGAAGAGGGCCATGACCCCCGGTACAGAAAGATGAAAACCCACCACAGTTCATGCCAATCTGAACATGGGGTAAAATTCTTTCCTGACCCCAGATATGGAGATCAGTCTGACTCTGGGCAGAAAAATGGGCAAGACTCTCTAGCCATGAACCTCCAAGTTTAAGGAGGAGCACAGGCACACCCTAGTCAAAATCCCTATCCTTGGGTACAGCCAATCTTCAATGCTTCTGAGAAAGGTTAAAAGTTGAGTTTAGCAATATATTCTTATATGCTGCTTGGACAGACAGATTGTAATAATGCCAAGACTGCAATATAGCAGGACACTCATAGAAATGTTATATTAATTTCTTTTAAAACACTAAAGAATTTCTAAAATAGCTTTTCTTTCAAATCATACACCATAATGTTAAAATCTATCATTACACTACCAACTAAACTTGGAAAGTAATTCAGGTTCCTAGCCTGGAAGATCACTGAACCTTAACAGAATGCTATTTACAAGGGGAAAAAAAGAGATATAATGCCCCAGTTGAGCAAACCATCTCTTTTTCCATGCTTAATTTTAAGGACTTTTGTAAAGCACCTGCTTAAATGCTTTCCTGAACTGAAGTATTTTTTTGAGAATTCTAAAACAAATTGACTATACTTTTTCATAGTTTCATAGTTTCAGAGTAGTTTGGGGTCAGAAGGGACCTGAACAGATCATCTAGTCTGACCCCCCGCCACTGGCAGGAGCACATGCTGGGATCACACGACCCCAGACAGGGTTTCATCCGACTTCTTTTTTAATTTACCCAAGGTAGGAGTGAGGACCACTTCCCTAGAAAGTTGGTTCCAGATCCTAGCCACCCTAACAGTGAAATAGTGCCTCCTAATCTCTAACCTGAACCTATTCTCCAGCAGCTTCTGGCCATTGTTCCTCATCACCCCAGGTGCTGCTGGGGGGAATAGGGCCCTTCCTATTTGCTGCTGATCTCCCCTAATGAATATGTAGCAGCCACCAAATCCCCCCTCAGCCTCCGCTTGCTAAGGCTGAACAGGTTCAGGTCCCTCAGCCTCTCCTCATAGGGCCTGCCCTGTTGCCCTCCAACCAAGCAGGTGGCCCTCCTCTGAACCCTCTCAAGGCAGGCCACATCCTTCTTAAAGTGCGGTGCCCAGAACTGGACGCAGTACTCCAATTGTAGCCTGACCAATGTCACGTAGAGGGGGAGTATCACCTCTCTGGACCGGCTTGAGATGCATCTTTGGATGCACGACAAGTTGCGGTTGGCTTTGCTGGCTGCGGTCTGGCATTGGCAACTCATGTTCATTCTCTCCTTTGAGTTTCATACAGTTGTCTTGGTACTAATGGAAACTTTACTATAGCAAAGAAGTGATAAGCAGCAGCCAACAGATATTTTCATTTCTTAGGCAATTTTAGAAATGTTTATCTGTCATATGGAACATCCCTAACATTGTGATGAGACAAAGAGATATCAGGATCTGTATGGAATGACTGGTATAACTCATTCCTGACTCCAGAACTAATATATTTATTCTCAGACCTCACAACAATAAGGCCCATGTACTATACAATATTATCATGATACATTAAAGAGATGAATAGATAAAACTGCGAAACACTTCTGAGGCCAACAACACTAGATTAATATTAAAATAGTCAACCAAATTATTTTCTTCTTGGTTGTGTTCTTCGACATCTCTTAGTTTGGATACATCCTGAGATGAAGTCTGCAAAAGTTATGCATCATCTTGACAGATACTTAGTGGAAAAAAAATGTATACGGATCACTTATATAGCAAACCAAAAGAGACAAAAACTGTAAGAGCTACAGGTTCATAAGTTCATGACAAAAGTTTTATTACAATAACACACTTGCTCTAAGTTTGTCTAAAGCTTCAGACAAGCCAGGCTTCTGCCCCAAGTTAAGACTCCTCTGTGATTTACAAATAATGACAATTCCATGTCTCATTTGACTGCTGCAGTGGAGACAAACAGGAAAGGAAAATATTCAGACACTTGAAGGACTGGAATACAATCCCATTTACCAAACAGAAACACAGACCTCTTCAGGCTGGACTATTTTGGTTAAATGTGAACTAAAGTAAGATTAATTTACTGGGATTTATGTTGTTTAAAACTTGCTTCAAACTGAGTTAGCTCATTAACTGACCTTTCCACTTCCAAACTGTTTCTGCTAATGGATGCTTTAAAATTCAGTTGTCTATTAAGACAAAATTAAAATACCATTGTTGTTTGTAACAGAGTTTAGCCTACATAACTGCAGAGAGTTATGGCCTCATACAGACATTCATTTTCTCCTGGGAGAGGCACTGCTCTTCCCAGGAGTGTACAGATGTTCAGGCTTTTTCTCCCAGAGTAGAAATGGCTGCTCCAGGAGAAAAATAACCTGGCAACAACCAGGTTTAAATCACTACCAAGAGAGTTTCCCTTGGGAGAGCGAATGCCTTCTCTCAGAAGAGAACATAGTTCTCCCACATCCCACCCCTGAGGGGCGGCTCCAGCAGGGAACAGAACAGACCCTTCAAAAGTCACACATTGGGCTTCAGGGAAACACAGACTGACATTGGGTGGTCTGGAACAGCATTTCAGAGCTGCGCTATGCATTGCTGCCATCTGTCACCAGGTAGTGTAAGGGAGCCCGTAGAACACATTGAGATGTGTGTACAGGTGCAACCTACAGGCTGCACAATATCAGCACTACAAGATCTCCACTTTTCAGGGCCTCAGCATTTGGATGTCTGTGTGGCTCTGGGAAAGTTTCTTTGCCAGAAGAACAAACCTGAGTACTTGAATCTGTATATGCAGCAATGCGTGTTAGAATTCTTCCAACCAGTAAAGCTCAGAATTGAAGCCTACATTTTCCAAATACCTTAACTTGTTTCCAGCCTCACCCTCACCTTATTTCCAGACACCTTAATTTATTTTCATCTTCATCTCATACAAGGTTCTTTTATTCTACTCTTTTTACAACTTCATTTATAAAACCCTGCATAATTTCTCCCTCTAGAAACCTACAATACTGTTGCTGAAATGGCCAAAAGGTTTACTACTTGATTGCATAAGCATTACTGTAGGTAGACCAGTGATTCTCAATTAGGGTGCTATACAATCTTTTTAGGGGGGCCACACAATATTAGCACAGTTAGGTGTGAAAACACCTACACATGATTCTGAAGATAAACTCAGTAGTTTCAAATAGTAATCTATTCAAATATGAAAGAACCCTGACCTGTTGTTGTCTTTCTGAGTTCTTTGCAACAGAATTGTTTTATTATTTTTCCATAGTCAAGAAACAAATAAAAGCTAAGAGCTGGCATTTTCACAGGGATGCCCCGAATCTAACAAAGGGCATCTTAAGTCTAAAAAAGCCCAAGAATCACTGGAGTAGACCATTTTAGCTAGACTTCAAGTAAGATAAATCTCCTAATAAGTGTACCTCGAACACTATAAGCATGCCATAAGAAACAGGACATAGAGAACTCACAAGCAGTGTCCACAGAGACATTTTGGCTCAACCATCCAATATCTGTTTGATGGGAACCTCTGGTTGGGCCTCCTGCAGAGCAGCTTAAAGTGTGATGAAAATTTTATCTCTGTGGCAAGCAAGCAATAATGTGTCCATGAGTTTGCAAGGTTGTCAGCTAGAAAAAAAAATAGAATAAAATAAAAAACCTTTTATTGAAAGCTGAAAATGAAGCTGCTACAGAAACTATGAAACATAACAAACATAGAATGCCAGGATACTAGTTTCTGTAGTCATATGTCAGGGTTGGAAGTCACTTCATTTTATAAAACAAAAAAGGTTTTATTTTATTTTGTTTTCTTTAAATTAATGAAACTAACAATATCCTTTTAAAACAGATTTTAAAAGTTTTTTGCCCTAACAAATACAAGAAGTCAAAGAAAATAAATTGAACTAAGCAAACTACAATTGTAACATATTAATTAATTCCGTCTCTCTAATTTAATTTTATCCTCAGGTTTTCCTACTACCAAAGATGTACCACTTCCTTTGGCTTGAAAGAACGCAAGCAGAAAACAATATAAAAAAAGAACTAAAATATTAGGAATTGCAACCTGCTGTACTGAGACAAAGAGTGTTTTTTCATAGGTTGCAGCTGGTTGTCTCACCCCGATTTAAAGGGACAGCTCCCAGAAAAGGATACTAAGAGTTCCACCTGTTCCTAAATAAACCCACATGCCCATTCAATTAGTAAGAAAGTGTGGTTGCTCTTAAAAAAAGATATTCAAATTGTAGAAGTCAGTGGTCTGGTAAACAAGTGCTAAAGATTTCCTAAGTTATGCTGATAACATCAAAGCTGAGATTTCTTGTGGACTTCAGTGACTTTCTCTGATTATGGATCACCATCATCATCACAATACTAAAAGGAAGACCTGTTCAGCATCACATACTTCAGTTGCTGATTGAGAAATATTCAAGTTAAATAAAGAGTTCTGAAAAGTAATCTGAAGGTTCTTTTCAATATACATACCTGCAGGAATGACTGCACTAGAATACAGAAGAATCAGTTATTTAAATTTATGACAAGGCTTATATGATGTGGAGACTAGTAGGTGACTAGAACTG
Source organism: Alligator sinensis (assembly GCF_000455745.1). Classification (NCBI taxonomy): domain Eukaryota; kingdom Metazoa; phylum Chordata; order Crocodylia; family Alligatoridae; genus Alligator; species Alligator sinensis. The sequence continues at coordinate 461,319 of NW_005842764.1, forward strand.
ATAATCCAAGAGGTTCCTTCCAGTCCTGTGTTTCATATGTTCTATGATTTATAGAAGGAGACTGATGATAGGAAGGACTCCCTGGAAGGTACCTGGAAGCTTGTGACCTCTAGCAGCAAGAAGTGGTCATCTCCACCTGCAGTGGTTTGTCTGGAGAACAGATAGGGAGTGCTAGCAACAGAGGAGGAGGAGGAGCACATTCCATTGGAGGAGGCAGCCAGGTGAGGAATCCCCAAGGTGGGGAGGATCGAGACCCCTTCCATGAAGAAGAAGTGACGGTAGTTGGAGACTCCCTTGTGTGGGAGATGGAGGGATCTGCCAGCCTGACCTGTTTCCCAAGAGGTCTGCTGCTTGCCTGGAGCCTGGATCCAAGATGTCATGGAAGGATTGTCAAAACTCATCCAACCCTCTTACTACTACCCCATGCTGCTCATCCATGTGTGCACTAATGATACTGCCAGAGGTGACCCTGAGCAGACCAAGAGTGACTACAGGGCTGTGGGTGCAAGGGTGAAGGGGATGGGAGCACGGGTGGTGTTCTCCTTGATCCTTCTGTTCAAGGGGAAGGGTCTGACCTTACACATCCATACTTCATATATCCTAATGTAGAGTTTCCTGGTTTCTTTCAACACCATATCCTCATAAGAAGTTTTTCATTAGCACTGATCTGGGTCTTATTTTCTTTTATATTAAATGGAAACCAAAACACAGCATCTTCCTGTATGCTCAGTTCTCTTATTCTTGGAAGTTTTGGATAATGTGTTTTCAAATAAAAAGGAAAAAAAATTAGGAAGAAAATTTTGCTTTAAAAATAGCCCCCCCTGAAAATATTTTTCCTTAATTAATATACAAGTCTACAGAGATATAGATTACATCTGATATGATCCTTTCTTCATCCTATAGTAATAGGATGTTACTGTTTTACTTGTATCAGAAATAAAAAGGCATTCAATAATACTAAGTCAAAAAGTCTGGATGTCACCCTTGACAAAAATTGGGAGAAGTGAATAATTACCTTTTCTCCTGAGTCTTCAATGTTTTTAGTCACAGTATTCTAACTTTACGCTATCCCTTGAGCAAAAACTCAAAAAAAGAAAAAAATAAATAAATATTTATTCTTCTGTTGCATTATGTCTTCCCTTCAAGTTTACATAATGTATTTCCAGTATGGATCTATGTGCCATGTACTTTTGTGAATCATGTTGATTAGAGATTACTACACATATGATATATTACCAGGAGACACTCAGCAATGTACAGTGTTCATTTTCATTTGAGCTGCATGTATTTACTTTCCCTTTAGTCCCTGGAGCATAGTGACATTGTGTATTCTGTTGCGTTGCAGAAACAAACATGGACAATTGCCATCTTTGGAATGAGGTCCTTTTCACCCGTTGTAAGTGAAGGATTGACATGTGGCATCAATCCATATTTAGTTAAGGATTTCAGATGTTGCTGGCTTTCAGATTTGGTCTACCACAAACTCTCTGCCAAAATCCTACTTAATTCCTAGTATCAAATCTGTCTCTTTAGAGGTTCATTAATATGATAGCGAACAAATTCTGCTGGAAGCAGCAATGCACCAGTGCAGATCTTCTGGATCTTGCTTTTCTGTGCCCATATTCAAATCCCTTACATAAATATGCCCACACCTAAATCAGTCCCATCTTGTTGATCTGAATGTAAAATTCACACCCTATCTTGTGTAAACATAACCCAACCATGAAAGTAATCTGTTCCTGAGTCACAGCCTTACAAACATTGAGGTAACTGCGAAAACATTCATTGTTAGTTTGCAATTAGTGTATTGAGTTCTGATATCAGCCTGAATGAAAACTGAGAACAACATCTGAAGCTGTCTTTTTTAACATTCAATGAGGTCTTAAAACATTCAATTTATAGGTCTAAAAAAACCTACGTAAATGCATTTCTTATTTCAACAGGTGTTAAAAAAATTCACCTTTGATAGAGCGGCACATGTTGCTATTGAGATTACCAGAATACAATAGCTGTGATTATAATAGCGATACAACTATTTTACTACTTAGATACTTACCAAAATAAATGCAAGTAGGGCAACTGGGTTGCTGGGTCATCAGACTGTCTGGAAAAAGCACATCAACATCATTTGCATCATTAATTTGCATTGCCATAGCACATCAAAGTCCTAATCATAGACCAAGTCCCCCACCCCCATTGTGCTAGGTACTGTACAGATAAAAAAAAGGTAGTCTTGATCCCAAATATTTTACAAACTAAATGCAATGATCAAAATGACCAATGTATGCAAATAGATGAGGAAGAAGATGGACACAATGGAGCAATATTTGCCAAACTCACAGGCAGTAGTAATAATGCAGCAGAGCCTGACCATTTAAAAGTTTTTTTTCATCCCAGACAAGAATTTTAATGAGGGATTTGAATGAAGATAACAATGTGCTTTGAGCTCACATTCCTCCCAAATGTGAAGGGTAACATGGAGGAAAACACAAAAGTATTTGTTTTAAAAGTATAGCAAGTGTATGATGAAGGTTGGAGGTGAGAATCAGTCTTTTGGCGAATAATAAATGAGAGGTAGAGTGGACATAGACTGTGAAGGACTTTGAAGACAAGCAGTTCATAGCTGATATACCAGGAAAGGAGGAGAATTGCATAGAGTGGGGTAACTTAGTCCGGGTGACAGGCCAGGAAAATAAGTGTTTAATGTTCCAACAAAGATAATCTGAAATGTGATTGCTGAGGATTTTATCCAGTATCCATCAACACTGGTGAAAGAGATTTTGGAAAAGCATAGAAAAGAAAATTGTGTTTTGTTTTGTTTTTTAAATAACTGAGATGCAAAAACAGCATTATACTCTTTAGCACTGCAGTTTCTTCATGTTTCTTGCCAAGGGGGCAGTATGGCACTGCTCATTGTTACCCCTTCAACTACCCCATAGCTATAGAAGTTATTTTTGTGCAAGTTTAGGCAATGTGCAGAGTAATGTACATATGGCCTTAAAATCAGTGTCAATTTATTTTACTATACAGATGCCATTGTTTACAAAAATGTTTCCTAATAACAGTGGGTGCATCTACATGTGCAATTAATCTGAAGCAATAAACTCTGGAACTCTTTAAATTGGAGTAAACTAATCCTGGGTGTAGCATCTATATACGTGCCCATGACAGTAGCAATTTGAGCGGGGGCAGAGCAGTTTATGCCAGGGGCACTCCTCCTCTGCTCTACTCTACCGCAGCAGCCAGAAACAGCACCAAGCTCCAGCCTCAGCCACCCTCAACTGCCCACAGGCACCTGGGCACCAGCCCCCTCTTTAAAAGGCTTCCTCATGCTTTGTTCCCTAGCCACACACTTCTGTGGCCCTGAGCAGGCTGAAGCCTGCTCACACAGCCCTCTAGGATACTGTCCTAAGAGCCTGCACCTAGCGCACCATGGATGCTCCTTGCCCTCCACCGGGCAAAGATAACAAGTGCCATGGCCTTGTACTTGCCACCATGATAGGCATGCACCAGACCCAGGCTGACAGCTGCCAAGCTCTGATAGCCCTTGACCCCATCCTCCCCACCCTGCCCCTAGCCAAGTCCATGTACTGCCACACCCATTGTCACCAAACTATCTGCCACTAGCCCCTGGCTGGCCTTCTGAACCCTAGCAATGATGCCAATGACAGCCATGTGGGCACTGATGAGCAGGGATCCTGGTTTTCTCTGTTTAAAAAAAAAAATCCAAATTTTCTGATACCCCCCTCCCAATCTACATTTTTCTGTGATTAAAATGAAACACTACTATCTATCCATCTATTAGTGGTGGTGTTTCATTTTAATCATAGGAAAATGTGGATTTTCGGTTACTTTTTTAAATCCGAAAATTGGGGATTTTTTTTTTTTAAATCATAAAACCAGGATCCTTGCTGATGAGGTCAACATCCACAAGTTCATGGTGCTCCTGCCGTGCTGCTTCTAGGCCTGCCCCACCATTCAGGACTGGTCATCCTCTACACCTGGGACAATGACTAGTGTCTAGACTCCTTCCACATGACTTGGTCCACACTCCATGAGCTAGTCCAGGAGCTTGGCCTGTACCAGGAGTGCCAGCCCCTCTGCACATGACCATCATCCTCTTGAAGCTTGCCACACCTACCTACCTGCAGAAGAAGGTCCACCTGTTCAGGGTGGACAAGGTAACCACCTGGGAGGCTGGCCAAATGACACAGTACCCTCCAGGAAATGCTGGCCAGCACCGCAGCCTGGGTTGCTGACCCCCTGCAGGTGGTGAGCCATAGCCACATACACTTCAAGGCTACCTTTGGACACCTCAAGGGATGCTGGTGCATCTTCACTGCCCACCTCAAGTTTGCTGAGGCCAGCATCTTCTGGGTCATCACCTAGCCTGTGTTCTGCACAACATCTGCAAGGCCTGGCGGGGAGGAGGAGGCATGGTGCATCAAAAACACCTGACACTGGGAGTGCAAGCTGCAACCATGGCAGCAAGGACAGGCCAACACCCCTGAAGACCTGGGCAAGCAGCACAACCCCCCCACCCCTGCCAACACACACAGCAACAGACCTCCCCCTTATGCCCATGAATGTATTTATAGCTGTTGTGGGGGGGGTAGGGGGACACAGTAAGGATGAGTTATTTGTGACACAACACCTGGAAGGAGGTGTCTGGCACCCCAGCCTTAGCCACCAGAACCTTGGGCCTGGGCATCACAGAGTGCCTGGTGGGCCTGGGGCTGGCCTAGTGGCAAGAGCAGGCACTCTGTAGCCCATTCCCCCTCCTCCATGGGGCTGGGGCCACCAGGGCCTGCATGGGGAGCCAGCCCCACCTCAGCCACTTCCCGCTTACTGGCTGCATGGAGCTGGGATGAACAGTGGACAGTAAGCAAAGTGGGGGCCCTGCCATGCATCTGCTGCCATGCCCATTCGTGGGCCTGAGGCAGGCCCATGGGTGGCTACCAGAGGCTGCCTAGCACTTGGACACCAGACATGGCACAACACATCACCAGGACCAGCAGAGAGCCATTGATGTGCAGGTTGCCCTCAGCAGCAGCTGCCATCCACCTGTGCTGCTTTTCTACTGGCCTCTTCAGGAGGACGTGGAGTGCCTCTGTCTCTTCTCTGTGCCTCATGGTCTGACTGCTCAATGACCCAACATCCTGTGGAACTTGTGGAGCCAGCAGTGGTACCATGTTTGACTCTCCTCAAGTTGTTCCTCGGAGACGGTGACCAGCCACAGTCCAATGCTGCTCCAGCACTGATAGAGCCAGTGCATGCAGAATATACCTGCAGAGGCTGCAGGTATTGTTGGACCCCCATCTCCTTTACCACCAGGTGGTTCTTCCTGCATTCAGCAGATGGTTCCATAGAGCAAGGACAGAGAGGCTAATTGTGAGAGTTTGCAAAATTTCAGAGATAACATACACTTTAAAGAGGGACTGTGTGCCACCCACCAATATGGGGGTTCTGGATGCACAGGCACCCAAGAACCATGGCAAGTTGCCTAGGGAGCCCCTTCCTTGGGCAGGAGGGCCACTTGGCACAGGTAGCCTACCTTCCCCATACCATGCCGAGGCCAGGCCATGCATGGCCCCTCCTAACAGCTGCTGTGGTGGCTCTGGAGCAACTCCCCACCTTCTCCTCCCTACAGGCTAGTCACTTCAGTCCCATGCTTCCAGGACTGGGTCCTGAGAGTCAGGGGCTCCTGTTTGGCTGGGACACAGATCTAGTGACACCTGCCTCCCTTTCCAGCAGGCCTCTCTAGAGAGGCACCCCAGACCAGGGTCCCTGCCACACACGGGCTGCACCCCAGGCATGCCCTGGAAAGAATCACTCAGGTTTGCTGCAATGAGCTGTTTGAGCACCCCGAAGGCTGCCCAACCCACTAGGCCCTACTGCTGCCGATCAAGATGGATCCCTGGGAGCACTTAAAAACCTGGCATGGGGCTCTCTGCTTCGAGGGTGCCTCAGGAAAGCCTGTGCTTCCCTGTAACATGCACAACAACCTAGAGGGTTCTCTGCCTACATTATAAGGAGGGATCCTTATTTTCTCTGATAAAAAATCCCCAATTTTCAGATTAAAAAAAAGGAACCCAAAATCCACGTTTCCATGATTAAAATGAAACACCATAGATAGATAGATAGGCATTTCATTTTAATCATGGAAAAAAATGGATTTTGGATTACTGTTTTTAATCCAAAAATTGGGGCTTTTTAAATCAGAGAAAACCAGGATCCCTCATTATTATAAGTGCCTGAACCCTGCAGTGGAGGAGGAGATTGATGCTGCCATTGATGACTTTCTCCACATGTGATGGGCCCCTGGCTGCCTATTGAGCACCCAGCAGGCTCTCAGTTAAAGCCCTGAACTGCCTCCTGCCTCCATGCATATTGGTTAGGAAGACCCTGGAGGACAGCAGGGGGAGTGGTGTACCCCGCCTGTACTGGGCCTCTGGCTTCAGGCATATGGGCCAGAGGGGGTTGAACTGGTGTGGGCATGGGTGGCTACAGAATCCTCTCCTCCCTGGGGTAGGCTCAGAGCCCAGGTGGCTCATCCAGGCACTCAGGGGGGCTCCTGCCACTGCACGCAACCCAGTGGGGCTTAGGGCGCAAAGTGTGGGCTCAGTTTGCAAAGCCCAACGTGCAGCAGCAGCCACCTCACCTCACAGATGAGAGGACACATGCCCCGTGGACCTCTGCTGGGGTGCGTGCAATGGCGGGAGCCACACCGTGCACCTGCATGAGCTGCCCTGGTTCTGACCCTCCCCCCGCCCAGCCGCGTCCCCACTCACCTGGTGGCAAGAGGCATGGAGGGGGATGATTCCATTCACCTGGCACAGGTCAGCCCAGCCACATGCGTCCTGCCACTTGTATATCCCGCCACTCCTGGACTGCATCCCAGCCGCTCCCCACATGTATGCCACCACACCTGATTGCAGAGCCTCTGACCATCAGTCTAGCCCCCACAAACTGAGATCAACTGTCAGGGGCTTCCTGATGGACCACTGGGGATTGGGATCAACCAGTTGGTGACCACTGGGGTAGAGGGAAGATGGCTAACAAGAAACTAATGAAGCAAAAGTAAGCAACTGGTAGTATGGATCAAGCCCAGAAGGATGAGGGGAAGCTAGGGACAGAGGCATTGTGAGGACCAAAAACCATCTCAGAATCTGATGACCTACTTTGTGCCAGACAGGATCAGTTATGAGTATCTGGGAAGGGAAGTCCAACTTAAGCTGCCCTTATATCACTCCATAACCCTGGCATCTCTGTATGGTGAGTTTCCAGCTCCTTAACACTCATACTGTTTACAGGAGTTTTGGGCTTTTTTTCTACTCCCTACCCAAATGTTTAGGGAGGGTGAATGCCATTTAGCAGCTTGATGTCCCTGCTCATCTAGGATGAGTGGGAAAGCAGATAATCCACAATAGTAAGGATTACAGTACCTCTGGTTGAGTCGGTCCTAATCTACAGCTTGTATCAAGATTGGGAAGACGTGTGTGAGAAGAATTACTCAGCCAAAACTGTAACAAGAGTGGCACTGAGCTGGTAATGTATCACTCCTGCCTTCTTTCCTGGCGCGGTGGGGGGTGGGGAGTAGCTGCCATGAATTATGCAATCCCTATATAAACCCTTGAGTTGTCACATTCCTACTTATTAGGGAGCAAGAAACATGGTGTGTACAGAAAAATATCTCATGGAAGTATTTTTTTTCTTTTTAAAGAGCTCTTAGCACTTTCAGGCTGTTGTCTAACCTGTTCTCTTCCAATCTGGGAGGTGGAATCCCATGGAATCATTGCAAAAGAGATTCCTCAGGATCAAGAGAATAGAAGTGTATCTATCCTTTGGCTCCTTTTCCATGTAGGTGCAGAGGGAGAGGAATTTATTTTAGGATTCAACCCATAAAATACAATAGTCACTACTAAGCAGTTAGAAACCAGCCAATTCTTTATAAAGAAGTGGCCAATGGGAATATTTCTTGCAACCTTCACAGAATGCCTAAATTCTAGAGAAAACATCTTATAGTATGTTCTGACATATCCTAGCTACCACATACCATTAATGTAATTCTATTTTTTAATTAAATGTAGTCAATAGTTTGTCTGGGTCTTTGATACCATTTAGACTGGTTGTTTTATCAATTGGGATGTTTTGATTATCTGAAAAGTTTGTTTTATATTGCAGTGGAGTGGGGGAAAAACCTTATCTAAGGCATACAAAAATACATTCTACAAGTTTTTCTGCGATTTAAAATATTTTGACTACAGGTGTACTTTAAAAAATATAAGTACCATCATAGGGAATACCTAAGTTGAATAAAGAGCAATAGAATCTTACAACTTTGTTCTCAAATGGGTATACAGAACTATCCAGCCTTTGCTCCTTTTTCCCCAAGCAAGAGTCATGATTCTGCAATTGTTTCATAGTTGTTAGGGTCAGAAGGGACCTCAATAGACCATCGAGTCCAACCGCCTGCCCTGGGCAGGAAAGAGTTCTGGGGTCATATGACCCCAGCCAGGTGCTTGCCCAGTATCCTCTTAAAGACCCCTAAGGTAGGGGAGAGCACCACCTCCCTTCGAAGCCCATTCCAGATTCTGGGAACCCTTACTGTAAAGAAGTTCTTCCTGATGTCCAATCTAAATCTGTTTTCTGTCAGTTTGTAGCCGTTGTTCCTCATTAATCCAAGGGGTGCCCTAGTAAACAGAGCATCTTCAATTTCTTGCTGCCCTCCTCCTCTTCCTCCCTCCAATGAATTTGTAAATGGTCACAAGATCCCCTCTCAGCCTCCTCTTGTGGAGGCTGAAGAGATCCAGGTCCCTTAATCTCAGGGTACCATGAGATCCATTTTAAGGGTGCCATACAATATTAGCATTGTAGGGTGTGCAAAAGCGTACACATTATTCACAAGATAAATGGTAAAATTTCAGTGTTAAAACATTCTGACCTGTTGTGATCTTTCTGCTGAAAGAATTAGAAGCATTGCTCTAGTTTTTTCCCCCCTGTACTCAAAGCATGAGTGAAAGCTAAGAGCTGGTACTTTCTAAGGGATACCTTGAGCCTAAATGAAGGGTGCTTTGAGACTACGATGGTTAAGAACCACTGCTCTAAAGCATAAACCACTACAAACCAATTTCTAGAGATGAAACAAAGAAAGTTGGAATCCCTTTTTAAAACAGAAGGTTGGGAGATGTGGACAGGGGTGAAACTCCCTCCCCAATGCAAATACACATGTACCTAATTTTACAGACCTTTCCAAAAATCCTTAGTTTGGCTCTGTGGATGATGTCATAATCACAAATAATCACAGTACCATTAATTTACAGATGGGATAAGTCCTTTGTAGATCAATGCAAAACCTCTAATTTTCTCACCTATGAGGAGGACAGGGCAGGGTTGTCCCCTGCAGCTGCCAGTTCCAGATCATCACAGGAGGGGGGCCACTGCCCAGCTTTGACACCCAGGGATGCATCGGCCAGCTGGACCTCATCTCTGGGGCCAGGGACATCATCTGACCACCGGGAGCAGCTGCCACACCCTCCCAGTAAGCCCCACACTGGGCAGAGGGCCGGGGGGAGGGGAGGAATCTTCCTTAGTTCAATCTTTAGCCCAACCTGCATAGACTGAACCAATAAACAAGTGACCAGACATTCACTTTTAATTCCGGAAATGCAGCCACATGCCTTCAGTGGCAGGTCAGAAGCTGGGGGGTGCTAGACCATGTCTCCCTGCTATGCTGGAGCAAATACCTTGGGCTAAAGCTAGCCAACTCACCCTGTGAGAGGGGAGCAGGGGTTATGAAGGAGGTACAAAGCATCCTGGGATGCTATGGGACTGAGTTAACTTGAATCTGGAGGGGGATCTGGGACAGAAGTTCCATAAACCAATTTAACCAAAATCAGCTCAGTCTGCTACTACATTCATCCAGGTTTATCTTAAACCTACTTCAGCCATTTTGAAAGTGGTTTATGTGCACTGAACTTCTGTTGTGCTACAGATTTGAACCAGTTTCTGATCACTTATACCAGTTTACATGTAACTTCTGTCCCTGGCCTTGAAGCTTCATCCTTTCCCAACATTTATTTCCTTCAAAACTGTCACTCCTAAAAGTGTCAAAAAAGAACAATTCACTGACTACAGGGATAGATCAGTTTACACTCTGAACCAAGCCATTATTTGAGGATTCCTTCATGTTGTCACCCAGATCTAATTTAAAAGTTCTCTGTTCACAGAAGTGTGCTTGGTTGTTCTGTTTTTCAAGATGATTTTTCATTTTAATTTCGAGAACTTTCCATTTTCAGATATCACTTCCACTCTAATATACAAAAAAGCAAAAAGCCTATAACAAACAACAATTTGTTGTCATATTTGTGGCTCTTTTGAGAAAGTGATGGTAAACACTGAGGCCAATTCCTTGTCATGAGTGGCCTTGTGTACTCAGCAGCTTGGCCCTCAACTGTAAAGCAATAAATCTAGGATGTTGAGGAATTTTTAGGAATGTGTCTCTTTGACCATACATGGGCAGTGGAGAACTCATATTATAAAGGACTAACAATATAAAACCATTTGTGATTTGTTATGGTTGCATGAATCAATCAAGACCCTTACAAGAGATTGTATTTTGGCAAGGAAGTTATCATTATTTTTCCTGTTCTCTTAAATCTTATTTCAAGACAGATCTTCCTTAGTTATCTTCTTCTCTGCTGTCCATTCTCCTTTTCCAGATAAGTCACTGATATCAAACAGAAATAAAAGTGATTTTACAAATTACAAAAATCCACAGTAAGTATTTTAGTAGTTAGGTTTTGTCAATGTATCCTTTTGCATTATATAACAGATAGTAATATATGTATATGCATACAAGTATGTGTGTACACACACAATTTGTCTTCTATTTCTTAGCAAGGAAAGATATATAGTTTTATAAATGAAACGCAGTACATACTTATAAACAATATAAATAGAATGCTGATTGGTGTTCCTCTCCAAAATTGCATAAGGGGAAATTAAAATACATAAATACATTTTATCCTTGGAAGAAGTAAAATTAATTCCTTTATATGAACTTAAACCTTTGTGTTTGCAAAGCCTTGGAAGCATTGTTTTGCATAATTGTCTAATGCCACTATAGTGAAGTCCTACATATCTTATGACACAAAAATTAAACAGAGAACACCATGGTTGAAAAATGAAGAGGTAGTATATGGAAAGTTAGGGCTTTCCATAGCTCAAGCAGTCTTTGTTTGCTTGCAGTCCTTGTTTATTGCCCCTGTTGCCCCAGGGCAAACTCTCCCGGCAGGAATCAACAAAAACTATTAATAACACAAACAAACAGGTAGCATGTCATCTTTTCCCAGACCAACAAGAGTGCCAAGGCTCCAGTCAGCCACCACGAGTCCTGCACTCTTTTCCCTCCATCACTTTCATTTCATCAACTTACAGTCTTTCAGCATCTCTCAGGCTTTCTTCACAGTCTCTGGCAACCCTCTGATACGGTGCTCAGGGGCCATCCTAAGAACCAACCCACCTGCTCTCTCCCCCTTTCAGCTCAAGCCAGGGAGCTTCTTCACTGCCATGGGCCAGCCAATTATTATTCTCAGTTGGCCCAATCCTCTGAAGCAGGATTGCAATCACTTGCTTATTGCCTGCAGCCATGTGGCAGCCCAGAGGTGTGTAGTTTATGTGTAGCCTGCTGCATAGTAAAACCTTAAACATCACAGTTACTGTGTCCATAAGGAAACAGCCTCGTGTTCTGATACTTGCAGTATAATGTGATTTTCTTTTGGAAAGCAATCTCATCTAGAAGACTAATGTGAAAGTTATCTTGTCCTCTTATTGTAAGCTGCCCTGAGCCTTTGTTGGGTAGGGTGACATATAAATTGAATAAATAAATACATATTTTTCCATATACAGAAAATTCACATATATTTATTACTTTTATTTTCAAGAAAATTCAAAGAAAGAGCAAAGGCATCCAGGAGATGTAGTAGTGTACAAGATCTTTTAGAACAAAATAGTTACTTTTATACATAGGTAGACATGATCATCAGTAAGAACCACATGTAATACATAGGAAAACAAAAGGCACCTAACTATCATAAGTACAAGCACCATTTCAGTAATAGCTTTATTAGTCTACAGTCACCAACTTCCTTCCACTTGTACTTCAATGTTGAAATGAAGCCATTAGGAATTTCTTCACACAAACTCTTCCCCTTCATCCTTTCAGGGGTATACTTGGTAGCTGTGTTGGTCTGAGACAAAAAGACGCAAAAAACTAGAACTCTTGGTTCCAAAATGATTTTCCATTATTTTTATTGTAGTCAATTTTAGATTTCACCAGGAGAAGGAATCAGGTTTTTGTGCACAGCCACCTGAAGCATAGAGCTATGAGAGAAACATCATTTTTACTCCAAATGACTATGTTCATTTGATGGAATTGACAGGACTCTTCTGTTTCACTTAGATTCCAGCTAAGGGAAGAGGAAAGTGGTGATGGATTCTCCCTTTTTTTCCCCTGCAGCCTGCAGATTCTGCCTCTTTGCCCCCTTTAAGCATCTTGGGCGCATGACATGGATTAAGCATAAACAACGAAGGAAGATATAGTACTCCCTGCCTAGTCAGTTCTTCTTCTCCCATTAGATGCTAGTGTTGCATCGCCTACTGCACTCCATACATTTCTCAGCCATTCTGAGGCTGCCACTTCTTATTTTCCTACCTCATGAGTACTTATTTCACCAAGCAATGAAAAGGCAAAATAAAGCAACAGCTCTGGGAATGGGAAAGCTGATGGTGTCAGATGGGAGGCAGGGAGGTAAAAAAACTTCCTTGTAGTAATTTTCTTGCCATTTTCCAGCTGGTCTAATAAAAGGTATCATTTTGGAACCAAGAGTTCTAGTTTTTTGTATGTCTTTTTGTCTCAGACCAACACGGCTACCAAATACACCCCTGACACATGGAAGATGCCGAATTTCTGCCGATTTTGGATTTTAAACTTCATTGCAGAACTACAAGGAAGTTTTTTTACCTCCCTGCCTCCCATCTGACACCTTCAGGGAAGGAATTCTACCTGATCAACACATCAAAGAGCTACTCAACACAGCTCACAAAGACACTCTTATGGACACAGAGGGACAGACCTCCATCTTCAGCTCCCTCTGTGCAAAAATGAAGTTTATTTCCTACCTATGGGGACTTCTTACCATCTTGTACCATCTACACTTTTCCCAGAGCCTGATGAAGGGACTTTGATCCTGAAAGCTTGCAGAAAAGGATATTTTTCTTGTCATTTTCCAGTTGGTTTAATAAAAGGTATCATTTTGGAACCAAGAGTTCTAGTTTTTTGTATGACCCCTTCATCCTGTAGTTAGAATCCTCAGTATATTGCTTGGTGTCAGGCTAACACAAGATGGGTACCTAACCAGCAGCCACACAAAGGGTTGTGTTTTGCTCTGGCTCTTGCCCAGCCTGCTAAAATTGTTGAATTACTGGCCTCACAGAAACCTGAACTTCAAAACAGGCCAGCAAACTAAAAGTGCTGATCTTATGACCTCATAAAAGCCCCTGGTTTTGATATCAGCCAAACAAGCTAGTTCTGCTGAAGGTGTAACATTAAAAGACTGGGTCTTCACTTCAGACCACCAAACTAGAGCTGGTGAAGTGGGAACTTCAAAGAGCTCCTTGACATCAGCTCAGTAAATTATTGAAGATATTGAACCAGTGAGCAAGCAGGAACCTATGACTTTCAACATGCAGAGTTGCTGTGCAAGGACTAAAATAATGCAAAATGCAGGGGAAGGATTTCTCTTGCTTATGTCCTTCACTCCGGTTTTGAAGAGCTCAGCTTTCCCATTCCCAGAGCTGTTGCTTTATTTTGCCTTTTCATTGCTTGGTGAAATAAGTACTCATGAGGTAGGAAAATAAGAAGTGGCAGCCTCAGAATGGCTGAGAAATGTATGGAGTGCAGTAGGCGATGCAACACTAGCATCTAATGGGAGAAGAAGAACTGACTAGGCAGGGAGTACTATATCTTCCTTCGTTGTTTATGCTTAATCCATGTCATGCGCCCAAGATGCTTAAAGGGGGCAAAGAGGCAGAATCTGCAGGCTGCAGGGGAAAAAAAGGGAGAATCCATCACCACTTTCCTCTTCCCTTAGCTGGAATCTAAGTGAAACAGAAGAGTCCTGTCAATTCCACCAAATGAACATAGTCATTTGGTGTAAAAATGATGTTTCTCTCATAGCTCTATGCTTCAGGTGGCTGTGCACAAAAACCTGATTCCTTCTCCTGGTGAAATCTAAAATTGACTACAATAAAAATTGTAGTCAAAGACTACACAGGTATTCTATAAATGACTGGCCAAATTATGATCCATTAACATTAACGCGAGCATTTCCACATCAGCTATTCCTTGGGAGTCTTAGCCAAGTCTAAGCTTTATATGAATGTTTTGTTTTGGTTTGGTTTGGTTGGAGGGTGGGTGTTTGCGGGGGGGCATTTTTATTGGCTTTTCCACAAAAAGAAAAATAAACAGGGCTTGCCCCCACTCAGTGGAAATAAGTGAAAATGCTCTGATGGAAACCTCTATGAAAGAAAGCTAAGGGCTTCTAATTGCCATCAAGCAAAACAAAGACTTTTGCTTATTAGTAATAGTTGCTGGATGCATCTGATGAAGGGAACTTGGGTTCATGAAAGCTTGTGCTCTCTGTGCATCTCTACCCTTCTTCTGGATAACATCAACAGCAAGACAGGTACATATAGTAATACCTCTTTGTACAATACTGGTATTTCCAATAGAGCTCATTTTTTAGCTCTTTAATGTAGGATTCTTCGAATTCTGGCCTGGAATCTGAGCGTGGCAGAGGTTAATCTTTACAGAGGAAGACTAATAAAGATATAAAGAGGAAATGAGTTGCAGTGAAAGTAGAAAGAATATAATAATGGGCGAGGTTAGGTTCTAGGGCACTTTTACACGTGCTCTGAGGGTGAGAGGGTGGCACTTTAATTAGAGCAGCTCCAAGAGCCTCTGTAATTAAAGTGCTGCTGCGTCTCCTGTATCAGCATCCCCATGCTTAAAAATGGCAGTGGGGGTGCTTAAACTAAAGCTCATTCAATGAGCCCCCCACCACCCTTTTTAAGTGTGGGGACACTGGCATTTCAGCGCGTCAGAGTAGCCTCTGTGCTCATGCATAGGCATCCTAGGTCTGAGCATTAGAAATCACATAGGAGCAGGGATTAACGATGCATTCTTTGCAGAATTCCACTGCTATGCTTTTAGGATTGGAGGTGTGAACCCACACACATTCAAAACAATGGATTCTGTTCAGTCAATTGAATAGGTCTGTATCAAGCCTTTATTCCTTACTGGTAGTAAATGCAAGTTTCCTGTCGTTTCTTCTTCAAAATGAAGCAGACATCCAACCTGAATCATCTGGGGCTTTAATAAAAAAAGCAGAATAGATTATTTTAGTCACTTGTAAATTCTAGATAACTCTGGATAATAAAAATCATTCTAGTGAGCCACAATCCTCTTAAATTTTTGTAACATTTATTAGTACAATGGGTTTTTTGGTTTGTTTTTTTTTTAATATGTTTGGCAACTGGCCCCATTACCAAAGTATCTCACCACCACAGCCAATTTTTGGAAACTGTTCAACCTTGCACGAACTGGTGGAAGGCTCTCACCAAGGCCTGGGAGCAGGCCACTGGCCAAAACCTTGAGGGAGGGAGCATGACATAATGGTGCAAGCTTTGATGACTGGAGTGGTATGCGCATGGGACCCAAGCCATAAGAGCATCCTGAGAGTCTGCAGAGTACTCTGGCTCTACTCTAACTTCATGCGGCACAACATCAGATGGTCCCATGAGTATCCATGTCAAAAATAGCACAGGCTGTTGTTAATATGAAGCTGAGACTACCTGCCAGAAGCAAGAGTGGGGGGGCTGACTAAAAAAAGGACTCATGCCTTATAGTACAGACTCTTGCAAAAACTTGTAACACAACTGACAATTTCCCAAATCAGCAAATGTTCACTGCATGATAAAGTCATTGTCTAAGAATTCTTTACAATCTTACAACTCTGTATTTATGTGGTTACTATACATAGCGTCCTGCCTCCCTTCTTACCATAGCATCATGCGGAAATGTCACAATTACCTTACCCTAAGCAATTGTAGACTACACTGTGAACTGCATGGCTTAGATTCCTTTAACATACCACAACTATGTACTTATGTGGCTATCCATGTATTTCCTTCTAGCGTTGCTGAACCATGTAAAGATTCTAATTTTAATATTTTCTGAATAAACTACTGAAAGTTAAAAAGACTACTGCAATTTATGTGGATCCGATACATATTTAACAAAAATCTAGTTTTCCTGTAATTTAGATGCAAAGGCAGTATTGTTTTAGATAATTCTTTTGAAATTAGTGAAGAAAAATTTGACTTTTTTTTTTTTTATAATATAAAATAGCCATTACAGGACTGACAGATTATGGGACTGTTAGTTAACATATCTTGGAATAAAATGTGTTGGGCCAAATGTTTTGTTTTTCTGTAAACTGGGCTTTTGACACCATTCAGAAATAACCATATTGTCTCTCATGCAAATTACGCTGGAGCATAAGTCTTATGTGGGTATAGCATCTAGCAACATAGCTGACACTTATACTGGCCTTTTGTGGGCACAGTATAAGCATATGAAGGGGCAAAACCAGAAGATGTAACACAAGGTTAATCTGTAACGGGGTGGGAAGGAGCAACAATGCTATCCAGTATTGCTTGGCATCACCAAATTTACCAGGGACCAGGACCAGCTTAGAACCAGCCCCATGATCACAGAGCATTTATTTAGCTTCCTTTTGATTCCCACATATTCCCCACCTGGCCAACCACATTAATCAGCCATAAATTAGATACAAGCAGAACAGTTCTGCTAAAACTTGGAAAACCTCTCATAAAAAAGCTTAATCTGACTTTTGTTAACTTTAGCTTGCACTGTCAAGCAAATAAAATCAGATTTTAGGTAAATCTGGCTAAGCCTGCCAAGTAATTTCTTCTGTGTAATAGATGCTGTTCTTCCAGAGAAATAATTTCTTTTTCCCATTTTTTTTTGAATAAGCATATTTATTGTGGACACTGAAAGAAAAATCTCAAGTTTGTTTCTCTCGAGTAACTCAAAGCAATGGCACGACATAAAATCTTCTAAACTAAACAAACTTTCTTTCCCTGCTTACTTTGGAGGTGTAAAACAACTATTGCATGCAGGACTAAACTGTTCTAAAACAAGAAGTCTAATTTTATACCTTGTTTCTAGAAAGTGAGCTAATTATGGACAAGCATAATATACATGTCCACATTAGTGATTCTCAACCCGGGTCCCACATCCCCCACCAGGGTGCCTTGAGATCCTTCCAAGGGTGTTTCAGGGTGTCACACAATATTAGTACTGTTAGGTGTGCACACATGATTCACAAGATAAACCCAGAGGCCACATCCAGATGAGTAGGATGTGCAGTTTGTGGTGCCACAAACTAATTTGTAGCACCACAAACCACACATGGGAAATGTTAAAATGTGCCCTGTGCTGCAAATAGGCAGGGTGGGGCCAAAATTTGCTACCAGGAAATCCTGGTAGCAAATGAAACCCGGCACAGTGCACATGACAGAAGCATATGCTGGCAGACACAGAGGCTTGGCTCTCTGGGGAGATTCTCTGGCTGCTGGCCAGAGCATCTCCACTCCTTCAGTTATGTCTCAGCTCCTCCAGGACACCAGGAGCCAGGAGGAGCTGGGCAAGGGCATTTTGCCTGAAGCAGGATGATGTGTCACTCAAAAAATTGCACGTACAGGGGAATGCACTGCAGCAAAAAGTAGCACCACAAATTTGTGCTGCTACTATTTTTGCCACTGCAAGCATAAAACCCTGCATATCTGGATACAGCCTGAGAATTCAAATAGGAATTTATAATGTTAAAAACATTTTGACCTGCTGTGGCATTTCTGAGCTCTTTGAAACAAGAATGGCTCTGTTATTTTTCTGTAATCAAAAAACAAATGAAAAACTAAGAGGTGGCATTTTCTGAGGGGTGCCTTGAGTATAACTAGGGATGCATAAAATCTAAAAAGATTTCATAGATTTCATAGACATCACGGCTGACAAATGAAAAACTAAGAGGTGGCATTTTCTGAGGGGTGCCTTGAGTATAACTAGGGATGCATAAAATCTAAAAAGATTTCATAGATTTCATAGACATCACGGCTGGAAGGGACCTCGGAAGATCATCGAGTCCAGCCCCCCGCCCAAAGGGCAGGAAGTCAGCTGGGGTCATAGGATCCCAGCAAGATAAGCATCCAGTTTCATCTTGAAGGTGTTCAATGAAGGCGCTTGAACCACCTCCGGTGGCAGGCTGTTCCAGACCTTGGGGGCTCGGACAGTAAAGAAGTTCTTCCTTATGTCCAGCCTGAAACAATCTTGAAGTAGTTTGTGACCATTCGACCTTGTCATCCCTTGGGGCACTCTGGTGAACAAACGTTCCCTCAGATGCTGGTGGTCACCCTTGATAAACTTGTAGGTGGCCATCAGATCACCCCTGAGCCTGCGCTTTTTCAGGCTAAAGAGCCCCAGGGCTCTCAGCCTGTCATCGTAGGGTCTGCTTCCCTGACCTCTGATCATGCGCGTGGCTCTTCTCTGGTAGAAGCATAGAAATTATTCTTTAAAGTACTCCGGCTGCAGCCTCACTAAGGCCGAGTAGAGGGGGAGAATGACGTCCCGGGATTTGCTTGAGAAGCATCTATGGATGCAAGCCAGCGTTTTGGTCGCTTTACTAGCCGCCGCATCGCATTGCAGGCTCATGTTCATCTTGTGGTCAATGATGACCCCCAAGTCTCTTTCTTCCATAGTGCTAGCCAACATAGCACTGCTGAGCCTATAAGGATGCTGCGGGTGTTTTTTCCCAAGGTGGAGAACCTTGCATTTATCAGCATTGAACACCATCAGATTCTCGTCCGCCCACTGGCTGAGCCTGTCCAGGTCAGCCTGGATAACCCACCTGTCTTCTGGTGTGGATGCTTTGCCCCAAAGTTTGGTGTCATCGGCGAACTTGGCCAGTCCGCTTCTGACTCCAGTGTCCACATCATTAATGAAGATGTTGAACAGTATGGGTCCAAGGACAGAGCCTTGGGGGACCCCACTGGTCACAGGACACCACGATGAGTGACTTCCATCGATTACTACCCTCTGGGTCCGACCACGGAGCCA
>NW_005842764.1:482108-483038 GCF_000455745.1 Alligator sinensis
CTTGCTGGAATTCATCATCCAGCACAGGGTGTCAAGGGCCTGCAGCAAGGCAGTAGCCTTAGACTTCAAGAGGGCCAACTTCAACAAGTTGAGGAGTTTGGTGGGAGAGGCGCTGGGGTTCTCGAGGGCAGGGGAACTCAGTGCCCAAGATGAGTGGTCGTTCCTTAAGGAGACAATACTCAGGGCCAAAGGGGTGACAATCCCAACAAGAAGCAAGGTGGGCAAGAGTGGCTGAAAGCCTCCCTGGCTCACCAAGGACGTCTGGGAATGCCTGTTTGCCAAAAAGGCGGCGTACAACCGGTGGAAGGGAGGGGCTATCTCCAAAGAAGAGTATACCTCCACTGCTTGGGCCTGTAGGGGGGCTGTTAGGAAAGCTAAGGCGGACATAGAGCTAGGACTAGCATCCAAGATCAAAGATAATAAAAAGTCCTTTTTCAAATATATAGGGAGGATGCAGAAGGCACCAGGAAATGTGCGGCTCCTGCAAGATGCGCTGGGCAATCTGGTGGTTGCGCCAGAGGAGAAGGCAGACCTCTTTAACAAATTCTTCACCTCCATTTTCTTGTGTAGGGACCAGGACTCCCCCACCGTGTTTCAAGACGGACTCAAGGGGAACGCCTCAAGACCTAAGGTTGAGGAGGACCAGGTTAGAGTGCTTCTGGAGGGGCTGGACATGTTCAAGTCAGCAGGTCCAGATGCTCTCCACCCCAGGGTGTTGAGGGAGCTAGCAGGGGTTATTGCTGGGCCCTTGGCATGGCTTTACAAGTGCTCGTGGTGCTCGGCCAGGTGCTAGATGATAGGAAGATAGCCAATGTGGTCCCCATCTTTAAAAAAGGGAGGAGGGAGGACCCAGGCAACTATAGGCCCATCAGTCTTACCTCAATCCTGGGGAAACTCTTTGAGAAGATCATCAAGGAGCACATCTGTGAT
>NW_005842764.1:483410-499574 GCF_000455745.1 Alligator sinensis
CAGGATGCATTTCAATACGGACAAGTGCAGGGTGCTGCACTTGGGCAGTAGTAACCAGCAACACACTTATAAGATGGGAAACTCCCTTCTTGAGAGCATGGAGGCAGAGAGGGATCTTGGAGTCATCACTGACTCCAAGATGAACATGGGCCGACAATGCGAGGTCACGGTCGGCAGGGCTAACCGGACCTTATTGTGCATCCACAGGTGCATCTCAAGTAGGGCCAAGGAGGTGATCCTCCCCTTCTACGCGACACTGGTCAGGCCGCAGCTGGAGTACTGTGTCGAGTTCTGGGCACCCCACTTCAAGAGGGATGTGGACAACATTAAGAGGGTCCAGAGGAGGGCCACCCGCATGATCCGGGGACAGCAGGGCAGACTCTACAATGAGAGGCTACGGGACCTGAACCTGTTCAGCCTTCACAAGAGAAGGCTGAGGGGGGACCTAGTGACCATCTATAAACTCACTAGGGGGGACCAGAAGGGTTTGGGGGAGACCTTGTTTCCCCTAGCGCCCCCCGGGATAACAAGGAATAATGGCCACAAGTTGTTGGAGAGTAGGTTTAGATTAGACATCCGTAGGAACTACTTCACAGTTAGGGCGGCTAGGATCTGGAACCAACTTCCAAGGGAAGTGGTGCTGGCTCCTACCCTGGGGGTCTTTAAGAAGCGGCTTGATGCCTACCTGGCTGGGGTCACTTGAGCCCAGTTTCCCTCCTGCCCAGGCAGGGGGTCGGACTTGAAGATCTACAAGGTCCCTTCCGACCCTACTTCTATGATTCTATGAAGCAACACATATGGCTATCATGGTTATGGCACACCAGTTTCTCCAGCCAACTGTTCATAAAGGAGTAACATGGCTAGCATCTTACGTTGCCACCTTTGACCCCTCCTGCCCGCCCCCAGTCCAAATGACCAAGAACCCATATACAGCTGAGTTAACTGGGAGCAATTCCAAAGCAGATCTCAAACTCATTTCTTTGTAGCCAATAGAAAGAAACTGCAACTTCTCTTCTCCCACACCCATCCTAGCACACAGTGGCACAATTGAACAAGACCAGAAAAATTATTGTTTTTTGCCCATAAACTATGATGATTGATAAGCATTTCAGATTACTTTTAACAGACAGATTAAAGGAAGGCAATGACACTTAAGGAATAAAGAAATATTACTGAGATTGCCCAAACATATTGACAGTTCCCTCATGATATGATATGGACTCATTTAGTTTATGTTAAGTCTGCAGTAATTCAGGCTGGGGTGGGGGGTGAGGGGTGTTAGTCTGTGGGAAAAGATTTAAAAACTGTGCAAACAAGTATATAAAGCATATACTTCACTACATTTATTAAAAAGAACAAAGGAAATCATTTGCATCATATTTAAAATCTGTAGTTAAGAGCCAGCTACTGGTATGGCTCCCACTGAAGTCAATGAAAACTTCTGTATTGACTTCAGTGTGAGAAGAATCCAACTCGCTGCCCATTTTCAGTTAAAACCCCCTCTATATGTATGTTGTAGATTCCCATGTAGCTGAAGAATGTGTAGCAAAACACCTGTTCATCTATAAATTTAAAAAAAAAATGCCTGAGGTTACAAGAGAAAAGAAGTCCAGATTTTACTGTAAACCTGACTGATTATAATCCATTCACAGCCAATGTTGCAAACAGAACTTTATGTAACATGACATATCTCTGACTAAAGCTTTTAATCCTTGACCCTTAAACATTTATTACACAAGTGACATGCAAAGTCCATATTAAATTACGCTGTACAAATTTCAGGCTTGATGTGTAAAACAAGAATACATAAAATCAAAATAAGTGAAAACATTTACTGAAATTCACTACATCTCTGTTGTTCTCTATGGAGATAAAAAGGGAGGGTTGTAATTTTAATTGGTCCAATAAAGCTAACTCTTATATGGTAAATGAATGTAAAACCAAGATCAAAGACAGCCTGCACAACTGGCCTGTCAGCAGCATAATTGAAACAGAATTAGCAGCCCCTCAAACACAGTAGTTGGCATTATGGAAGCATACTGCCCTGTACAAGGTGATCCTCAAAGTTTTTCAATTTATTTTTTAAAAGCCGTTTCATCAAGTGCAGGTACATTACCTTCTGAAGTTGTTTAATAAAGAAAAGTGTAAGTGAATAAAAGTATAAGTAACCAGGCTGTTCACCACAGATGTGCAATCTTTCCCTCAATTCTGCAGAGAAGCTATGCATTCATTTTGTGAGTCTTGGGGCTATAGCCCCTGATCTTAACAT
The DNA here is from genome assembly GCF_000455745.1 of Alligator sinensis. NCBI lineage: Eukaryota > Metazoa > Chordata > Crocodylia > Alligatoridae > Alligator > Alligator sinensis. The sequence goes on from NW_005842764.1 coordinate 485,680, forward strand.
GCCACTCTATGTAAGGTATGTATAAGGCACCATTACCAAAGAATCTTACCACCACAGTAGCATAATTATAGTCAGAGTATAAATTAGCATAAATGTTTTTTTCAGCTTTGTTTTGAATTGTTGTAACTAATCAACAAATTAGAATTTGCAAAGGAAACATCCATCAGCCTGGACTGTGGGCAAATGGTAAAAGAGGAGATACTGTAAAGTGAATCCAAAATTGCAGGAGGGTGAAAAATACCATCCAATTTCACAAATATGAAGGTAGTTCCAGTGTGTAAAATCATTACTACTAGAGCCAGCCTAAACTAGAATATATAAATAAAGCAGTTAATGGAGTACTTACATAGCTGAGTTGGAAAAACGGAAGCAGCAATAAATCAAACAGGCCACGTGTTTGTGGGCAAACTGCAAAAACAGAGTTTACTCTGAGAGAGACCTACCAGAGTGTGACTGCAGTTTCCAAAGGACTGTTCATTTTGATGGGTCAGAAAGCACCTAGCACATTGTGTTTCATATATAAAAACAAGCAGTAACAACAACAAGGACAACAGCAGCAGTATCAGGTCTAAATAGGATGACAAAGCACAAGGCAATAGGATAAAAAAGGAAGAAAAAGTTCTGAAACATGACTGAGACACATTAGTATGTAATTTAGTCAAGGTAGGCTGACAGAAACCACCTTTACTCCATCAACAGTTAAATCATGTTGAAAGACAAATTAAAATCTGGGTTTTAACCAAACTGTTAACATTTATAAATAAATGTGAAATGGACAGAGACAAACTAATTTTAGTCCTGGATTTTCAGTGTTGATAGCATCGCAAGTAAAATGTAAAGACTCTTAGCACATAGGAAATCAAGGAAAGCAAACGATTTAAAAAAATCTAGAAAAGCAGAATAACCTGGAAATACTAATGGCTTCATTTCAACATTTAAGTACAATTGGAAGGAACCTTGGTTGGTGGCTGTAGACTAATAAAGGTATTTACTGAAATGGTGCTTGTACCTGTGATACTTAGGTGCCTTTTGTTTTCCTATGTATTACATGTGTTTCTTAATGATGATCATGCCTACCTATGTAGAAAAGTAACTATTTTGTTCCAAAAGATCTTGTACACTACTACAACTCCTGGATATCTTTGCATTTTCTTTGAATTTTCTTGAAAATAAAAGTAATAAATATATGTGAATATTTATTTATTTATTCAATAAATATTTAAATCAGTCATAGGCCAGAGGAGAAGAAAGTTGAGGCATTGTGGGTTAGGATACATGGAGGTCTACGGGAAAGGGACTTGGTGGTGGATGTCTGCTACAGACCACCACACGAAGAGGAAAAGCAATACTTGGAATTCTTGAGGCAGCTCTTAGAGTCTGTACAGTCTAGAGTCGTGGTTGTCATGGGGGACCTAAACTACCCTGACATCTGGAGGAGCAGTCAGCCAAATCCAACCATTCACATAGGTTCTTAACCTGTGTGCAGGACCTTCACCTAATGCAGGAGGTATACGGTCCCATGAGGGGGGATGCCTTACTTGACTTAGTATTGGCTATGGGGGATGACCTGGTAGGGGAGCTACAGATTTGTGGTCACCTTGGGCATAGTGACCACCAATCAATCGAATTCACCATACGGCATAGAGTGGGTAAGATAACTAGTAGGGTGGAAGTGCTGAACTTTAGGCTAGCTTCAGTGTGCTTAAGAGTCTAGTCAATGACACACTGCAAGATAGGAGTATTGGCGAGATGGGAGTCCAGGAAGGGTGATCATTTCTAAAGGAAGCAATCCTTTGGGCGCAGAGGGAGATGATCCCAGTATGAGGGAAAAGGGGGAAGGGAGCCAAAAAACTTCCTTGGCTAAACTGGGAAATCCAGGGCAGCCTAAGGGCAGAAAAGAAGGCATATAGTTGGCAGAAGCAGGGAGAAGCTGCCAAGGAGGAGTATACCTACTTGGCCCACACTTGCAGAGAGGCAATTAGAAAGGTCAAAGCAACTACAGAGCTGAGGCTGGCAACACAAATTAAAGACAACCAGAAGTCTTTTTTTAGGTATGTAGGGAGTAAAAGGAAGGTGCAGGGCAGCATAGGATCCCTAGTGAACAAGAAGGAGCAATTAGTGACAGACAGGGGGGCAAGGCTGAGCTATTCAATAAGTTTTTTGCCTCGGTATTCTTGAACAGGGATCAAGATAAGTCTCCTAATGGGTTCTTAGATGGGCATCAGAGGGACACCAGCCAACCAACTGTCAACACTGACTTGGAGCAGTCACTTGGATGGACTGGATGTGTTCAAGTCAGCAGACCCGGATGAGCTGCATCCAAGGGTACTGAAAGAATTGGCCAGTGTCATAGCAGAACCACTGGCACGACTGTTTGAGCACTCGTGGTGCTCAGGTCAGGTCCCGGAGGACTGGAAAAGGGCCAATGTGGTTCCTATTTTCAAGAAGGGGAGGAAGGAGGATCTGAGTAATTATAGGCCAGTCAGTCTCACCTTCATCCTTGGAAAGGTCTATGAAAAGATTATGAAAGATCATATTTGTGGAAGTTCAGCGGGAAAAATAATGCAGCAGAGCAACCAGCATGGATTTGTAGTGAGAAGACCATGCCTGACCAACCTGGTTTCATTTTATGACAGGATCACAAAACACTTAGATGCAGGAATAGAGGTGGATATCATTTTCTTGGATTTTAGCAAGGTCTTTGATACAGTATCTCATCCCATTCTCATAAATAAATTAAGAGGCTGTAACATAGATGTTTACACAGTCCGGTGGGTGGCAAATTGGTTTAGTAGTCACACCCAGAGAGTGGTAGTAGACAGGCTGGTATCAACCTGGAATGATGGGGGTAGTGGGGACAGGGTTCAGTCCTTGGACCTGTACTCTTCTACATCTTCATCAGTGACCTGGATGTGGGTGTGAAGTGTACCCTGTCCAAGTTTGTGGACAATACTAAATTGTGGGGTGAAGTGCACACTCTGGAGGGTAGGGAACAATTACAGGCAGACCTGGACAGGTTAGAAAAGTGGGCACTACACAATGGATGCAGTATAACAAGGACAAATACAGAGCGCTGCACCTGAGGTGCAAATATATCCATCACACCTACTGGCAGCACAGAAGCAGAAAGGGATCTCGGAGTCATAGTGCACTCCAAGATAAACATGAGTCATCAGTGTGATGAAATCATCAGCAAAGCTAACCACTTTATCATGCATTAGCAGATGCTTGACAAAGGAGGCCCTAATAGGCCGCAGGAAATTAAATGCCGAATAGAGGGGAAGTATCAAAGAGGTGATACTTCCCCTTTATCTTTATGCAGCATTGGTCAGACCTCAGTTGGAGTACTGCATCCAGTTTTGGGCACTGTACTTCAAGAAGGATGTTGATAGACTTGAGAAAGTCCAGAGGAGGGCCACTTGCATGGTTAGGGGCTTACAGGACAAGCCCTATGGGGAGAGATTGAAGACCTCTTCTGCCTCCACAAGAGAAGGCTGAAAGGTGATCTTGTGGTTGCCTACAAATTCATTAGGGAAACACAGCAAGGGATCGGAGATACTCTGTTCACCAGGGCACCTCTTGGGGTAACAAGGAAACTGACAGAGAGCAGATTTAGGCTACATATCAGGAAAAATTTCTTCATGATAAGAGTGGCCAAAATTTGGAATGGGCTTCCAAGGAAGGTGGTGCTCTCCCCTACTTTGGGGGTCTTTAAAAGAAGGCTGGATAGGCATCTGGCTGGGGTCATCTGACCCCTGCCTAGGTAGGGGGTTGGACTTGATGATCTGTTGAGGTCAGATCATCCAACTGTAGCATCTATGAATCAATTTATATGTTACCCTACCCAACAAAGGCTCAGGGCAGCTTACAATAAGAGGACAAAATAACTTTCCGGTTAGTGTTCTAGATGAGATTGCTTTCCAAACAAAAATTACATTATGCTGCAAGTACCTGAACATGAGGCTGTTTTCTTTAACAGAAGGTTTAACAGAACGCTATATGACTATCAGAATATGTCAGAATTCAACCAAATGAGCCATTATCATAGTGCTTTTAATTTGATCCACTGGGTTAAGCAGTGATTACATCCAAGAAAAAATGATCGGTAAAACTTTAGGTCAAAAGCAATGAAAAATTACATAACCATTGTGAAATGAAACAGTTGCCAAATTTTCAGCTAGTACAGAGCACATGTAGTGATAGCCAGGTGCTGACCTTAATCCACATGGGAAAAACAATTGAACTACTGGTGTTAAAACGATATTACAGTACCTTGGAGTGAAGTAGCTTAAAGTGCTGGTTAGAAACAAGGACTAAGCTAACCCCACAAACAGGGTAATTAAATTACTCACAAGCAGGGTAATGAAAGAAGGAAAAGCCATTTGATTCAAATTGTGCCTTAGTCTCACTAAGTGCATTTACATGTGCAATTAATTCAAAACAATAAACTCTGGCGCTTATTGCAACAGAGTTTATTGCTCCTGGGCATGGTGTTTGAACGTGTGCCCAGGACCACAGCACATTGAGCTGGGTTGCAGCAGCCCTGGCTGACAGGAGACCCCAGGGTTCAGCCTGCCAGCACAGGGCTGCTCCGTCCTGGCTCAGTGTGCTGCAGAGGATCTGGCTGGGGTACGTGGGTGCTCCAGTGCAGGGTGAGTCAGCAGGCAGCCCCCACACTGAAGTACCTTCATGCCCCAGCCAGCCACGTCAGCATCTACATGTGCACTGCTGCACACAAAAAAACTCTGCAATACTTGTAAATACAAGTACTACCCTGCTGCGATGTTTATTAATTTCCTGGGGCTTATTAGGGCCGCACATGTAGATACCAAGACATTTACTATAGAGCTAATTAGGCAGCTCCACAGTAAACATCCTGTGTAAATGTGCCCACAGAGTAGTCATTTAGATCCGGTAAACACTGTAAGTACCTACAAATTAGGGACTACAGTTTCTCAAATTTTAGGTACCTAGCCCCAAAGTGAAATCCAAAACACCTAAGCACCCCCTATAAAGTATACAAGGAGACTTAGGCACTTCAGAAGGGTGAGCCAATAAATCTACACACTGAGCAGGAGGCTACTGAGAGCAAAGCTAAAAGGAAGTTCTAAATACAGGGAAGTGCCTGAAATCCCACCCCTTTCTGGAACTGAGTTATTTGACTCTGGGATGCAATGGAGGCCTGTGGAATCCAGCACCCAAACCCCTTTCCTGAGGGAGGCACCATGAGCAATTCTTTGAAGAAATGAGAAGTCATATTGTGTTGGCAGTGTTTATCTTTTATATAACAGCCTAGCAGTTTCAGTACAAACTCAAGAAGTGGATCCAGATATCTCACATTCCAGTAGGCTAAAACCAATCTAGAGCTCCTCTGGATAGGAGTATTATGCTATCAGCTGATGGTGCAACATGAAAAGTGGATTTGAGTCCATTCACTGAGGATTCATAGATTCATAGATTGTTAGGGGCTGGAAGGGACCTTGCAGATCATTGGGTCCAGCCCCCCTGCTCTAGGTAGGAAGACAACTGGGGTTAGGTGACTCTAGCAAGGTGACTGTCTAGTCTCCTCTTGAAAACCTTCAGGGTAGGTGACTGCACCACCTCTGGAGGGAGTTTATTCCACAGTCTGGACACCCTGACTGTGAAGGAGTTTTTACTGGTATGAAGCTTGAAGCGGCCTTTCAGGAATTTGTATCCATTGGTCCTAGTCTTCCCCAGGGGTGCCCTAGTGAACATTTGTTCACTGAGCTCCTGATGTACTCCTCTGATATAGCGGTAAGCCGCTATCAAGTCCCCTCTCAACCTTGTCTTCTTTAGGCTAAAGAGGCCCAGGTCCCTTAGCCTTTCCTTGTGTGGCTTGCCTTGCAAGTCCATGATCATACGGGCAGCTCTTTTCTGGACCCTCTCAAGTTTTTCCATATCCTAGGATGGCCTAGAATTCAAGGGGATTTTTACATGTGCAAGTGCCACAGCACTGGGAGCTTTGAAAAGTACCCGGTGCTGTGATGCTTACAGTTGTATAAGCAGTGAAATGCACATCAGCGCAAAGAAAATGGTGGCAGCGCACTTTTGAACTAAAACACCTTGGAGATGCTTTAGTTGGAAGCACACTGCTGCCATTTTCTCTGCACTGACGTGCATTTCACCGCTTATACAACTCCATGTGAAGCAGCACGGTGCGCATCAGCTCCCGTGCAAAGCAGGCTCGATTAATTGAGTCTGCTCTGACACAGTGGATCTTCAGCACGTCTGAGAACTAAAAGGTATGTGTATAAATGCTCCAAGCTTCCCACTTCCTGGTTTCAGGTACTATGTAAAGGGCAGACTACTTCTTCAACAGTGTTTTTGAAAGCAAAGTGGCTGTGGATATTGTGCTTTCTACTGAATGAGTGCTATTGGTGTGCATTAGGTAGGTTTTGAGAATACCTACCAGACTGTTCCCCTCCAGTAACTGAGTAGACAGGTGCCTAACCACTCAGACAGAATCAGAAAGTCATAGAATTATGAGTTTGTGCAGAAGGAAGAACTTCAGGTACCAGGTCAACAACAGTTTCTGGCAGTGGGCCAGAATAACCTAATTCTAGTCCAAGATGTACTTGTGTAGGATATGACCATGGCTTCTATCTGCCTCCTGGTTTGCATGGGCGAATCTCCTGGATACACAGCTGTAGTATGGAAAGGAGTGGGCAAAGCCACCTACTGCCAAAGCCCTCTGCTGCTGGAATACCACTGGCTCACAGATCATATGTTGCCAGCCCCTACCCTAAGAAACTTTAAGTCCAAAAAAGAGGTGCCTAATGATTTTAGACACATACAACTCAGGTGATAACTGATAAAGGACTTATAGGCCACAGGTTTGAATTTAGAAATCTGAAGAATGTCAAAACCCAAAATTAGGTGACAAAGGCCTTTTTTGGACTAGACCCTTAGTCCTGCACTGAAATCAGTTGTTGAAATTCTGGCTGTATTGAATTAAATAGGAATTTTGCAACTGATTTCAAAGGGCCGGGATTTCACCCAATGGATCCACAATGTAGAAGTAGTCAGGGCAACAGAGGCAAATTGGTGACCTCAAGATCACTTCTCAGTTAAAGGTAAAGAGACTGATTCTCCATTAGATTTAGGCACTAACCTGTACTGTTCAGATATTTTAAGGCAGGCAGATGAGAAATCCCTGTTTTTTCTTTTTCCACAATTAAATGTAATACTTATTCAAAAAAAAGAGAATAGTGTACTTTAAAGACACTACAGTAATAGAGACAAATCTCACATCTTAATATCTCTGATGATACAATTTCAGATTGTCGACTTAATAGCTTTTGTAAGTTAAACATGTAAGGCCTGGTCAATACTTAGATGGAAAAACATTTCTGATATGAAAAGCAATGTTTGTAATTAAAAAATGAAGCTTAAGACATTTCAATTAAAAACCTGGCCCACAACATTTTCTTTAATGTGGTGGTGTCCAAAAGAGTGGGTATAATACAGAATTTATTATGGAGCAAGGACCCATCCTCCCCTCCCCCCACTATCCTGCATAGTTCTATGAAAATTATAGGTTTCTATCTGACTCCACAGAAAATATTTGTCTACCTGAATCATAGCCAGAAAGTCCATATTATTTGCCAAAAAAATGGAAAATTATCTTTGCAGTCTACATTTAATGGAATGTAGAGCTGTTTCATACAGTTTTAATAAAACCTATTGCATCATCTGACATGATCTCTGGTTAATATTTAGAGGTAGTGTTCCTGCTTATTTTCCTGCTTATCAGGATTAATTCCCATTAAATATTTTTACACATGCCAAAGAGTTTCTTTGTTGTGACTAAAATAAACAGTAACATATGTCATATTATTACATCATGCCTGTTACTTTTATCCTTCTCTGTCTTTCTCTTATCCTCTGAAAACAACATACTGTACATTTCTGTTTTCCTTTAACAAAACCGAGGCTTAATCCCAATTATTGTCATGTGCCTTCATTTCAACTAGTACTGCTTTTGTTTTTCTTGGACCCTGCTAAAGCTAAGCATACTGCAACACAGCTTATTTCACGTCAAAATATATTGTGCTACACGTACTAACTGATCAGGGGTTGTTTTCTCTAAACACAGCAAAGATTTCCTCTTGTTGTTTCAGAATATTTCTAAAACGTGCCTCTGAGCTTAGGGCTAGGGTTTGATTAATGTATGATTTCCGCTTTAAAATTAGAAACAGGAATCATGAGTGATGGTTAATAATTTTCATTTGCTCTTCTGCTCTGTTTTCCAAGCAGTCTAATTAAGGCCTGGCTCCCAAACCTGATTAGGCTTCTCTTACATCTGACTGCAGTTTGTAGATAATGCTTCAAGGCAAGAACTCATGCTTATTTTCAGTAAATGGGAACAATCTGGGAAGGAACAAGGTTGTTTTTTTCCTCCTTTAATTAGAGAAATTGTAACGTCTCTTGAAGGAATCAACAACATAATTTAACAATAAATGTCAAAATTGGAGACAAAGTAACAAGGCACCAATTTACATCTCCAGAGCTGCATGTTGTAGGCATGTCATTTGTGACAGCTTTTACACTTTTACTGAACCTGCTAGATTGAAAGGCACAAGGTCAATATTGGTTTGGATTTTACATGTATCCAGGGAATTGTAAAAAGCATACTCAACCTACTTAGTCTTCAGGTCTCTTCATGTTGTATATATTCACAACATTGTGCAGTAGCTTCTGGATCAGCAGTAGGGCAGATCACTCTCTTTCTGACTAATAACTGGGAAGAGACTGAATAGCCCAAGCAGCTGAATAACAAGTATGAGACAACTGAGAGAGATGCCATCCCACTGGATCAAAGATCCCACACATGAGAAAACCTTCTTCCTTTGCTACCTATCTTCACCCAAACATATGCCTCTATGAGGCTTGACATTTTTTAAAATTAATATCAGGATTTTTCCATCAGGAAACTATTTCATAGCCCTTTTATGACTACTACCCTTCCCTATCACTTCTTATCAAAACCTTTTGAATACTATGGGCGTGTCTACACATCACCCTACGGCGACGTAGCAAGGTACTACAGCAATATAGCAATGCTACAGCAATGTAGCAATCACACAGGTCTACAGATGATCACCAGCTACGTCGCCGTAGCAGCACACTCCCCCAGTATAGTGTGCACCTATGGAGATATAGCTTCGAAATCTAGCCCTGCACTGCATGCACGATGCAGTAATGATCCATATGGCTCTGTGCTTGTGCTTTATTATTTCCTTTTGAAAGCACAGGGCCATAGCAATGTCACGGTACAACTATGTGTAGATGTGCCATATGTGTAGTAGTGGGGTATTAGGGATTTAAGGAACCTTGGGACAGAGTTTCAAAGCAATCCTTTCAACAGGTTTTGTGAGAATACTTTACTTCTTTCTAGTGACATGTATGACACATTCGTTCTCCTTCCCATCAGTCACTGCTTTCCTAAACTGGATTCTCTCCACTTTCTGTACTCCTCTGACTCACTGTTCCTGGTTGTATAATGCTTCTTTGACTTTTTAAAAGCTGTTTACCAGTGACAGTATATGAAAAAGATCAGAAGTGCTGGAGTGTTTTTAATTATGCATGCCTTTCTTTAATGAGTTCCTTATTCTGACACAAACATGATTTCTATGTTGTTCTAATGTTGTATGTCTACAATGACTAATATTTTAGTGAAATATACTTCAGTTGTAGCTGACCTATGTCAATGGGAAGAAAAGTGCTAATATAAATATTTTTCTCCAGAAGTGACCTGCTTAAAAGGGTAACTACTTTTTAAGTAGTTTTTATTGAGCCTTAAGACAAAATCAAAGCTCTTTTATGAACTTTCTGGGAACCTGCAGTCAATCCCACAACTTGCAAAAGTCAGCATTCTGATTCAACATCTTTATTGATTTCTTATTACTAATTAGATCTGAACACTATAGGAAGCCCTTGGGGAAATTTTAAATACACATTGCTAATATTAATTTAAATCTTTTTAAGAAGTCACAGTTTCCTTATGATACTGTTGCAAAAGCTGCTAATATAGTAAAGACTACACTGGGTGCATCTACACATGTCATTAAGGTGATATGATAAACTCCAGTGCAATTTGCACTGGAGTTTATCATGGAGCCTTAATGGCACATGTAGATGCTCAAACTGCTGCAGTCCGTGGCACCTGTACAGATGCTGTGCCCAGAACCACAACAGTTTGAGCCAGGGCAGAGAAGCTCTGGGCTGGCAGGGGGCCCAGAGGGTCAGCCCTGGGCTCTGGGAGGAGGCGTTGGGCGGTGGTGGGACTGTATGGGACCAGCATGCAAAGCCAGCAGGCAGGGGTCTGGGCCCTTGCTGTCTGGGCTGACCAGGCACAATGTACACCCGGGGCAGCATTTACACGTGCATTTAGGTGCAGTTATTTTTGCCACCATAAGAGTACTGTTCCCGACAGTACTAAGTTATGGCAGCAAAATTACTTTGCTGTGGTATAATAGTGGTGCATGTGTAGACTGTGATGCTGTGCACCATAGGCAATTAGTCTATTGTGCAGTTAAAAGCATGTGTAGATGAATCTACTGTGATTTAAAACTACACTGTAGGAAAGACGCAGAAGGACACTGCTATAACTGCAGTTTTGAGGCCACCATCTCTTAACTACATGACTGCAGATACACTGGGGATTTGCACATAGTGGTCATGTCTAGACAGGCATGGACATTTGGTTCCCCAGGGACAATTAGTGGTGGCCACTCTGGTGTGCAGCAAGTTACACCACGTGGAGTAGGGGAGGCTGGGGCCAGCACTGTGCTGACCCCAGCAGCCTTACCTGGGGTCCTGGGGGCCTCCTGGGGCTGCAGCAGCAGCGATCCTACTTCATGGAGCAAGGCCAGCAGCAGAGTGAGGCTCTGGCTTTGGGCAATGCATGCTGCCCCCACATGCACTGTTCTGCTTTATTTTTCCTCAGGTTTTTTGACCCCTGATATCCAGGGGTCAAAAAACCCTCCGTGCTGCTCCCTTGCAATGTGGAGAACAATTAAATGTGTGGTATGAGGTGCTGCAGACATGTCCAACATGGTGCAGACACGTCTGACACATCTGACAGCACCACATGTATGGTATGTGGCACTGCAGGCACATAAGAGTGCGCGGTTCACCCCACAGAATGGTACAGGAGATGCTACCACTGGCTGCCTCCAAACGAGTGTGACCATTTGGTATGTGTTGCTGCAAATGTGACATACCAAATGGTCACACTCGTTTGGAGGTGGCCAGTGGTAGCATCACCTGTACCTTTCTTTGGGGTGAACCATGCACTCTTACTGGCATAAGTAAGGATTTATGTTTCTAAATTCTGGAACCAAGCTCTGAAAGTCTTTGCTAAGAGAAACATTATGCCATCCCTTTTAAACTAGGACTTCCTACTGATTTTAATAATCATCTAGAAATCTCCACAATTTCTGTAGGTTTTATCTGGAGGCCTGCTATTCAGAGACTGGCCAGATTCAAAACTTCTTAATTGGTTTGGTAACATAGAAAAGAGAGCAGAGCCACAGTACACAGGTCCAGTGTATACGATTGGTCACATATATCTTGCTTCACTTTTTTTCTTCCTGTGTCTCTACTTCTTCCATTCTCACCCCTGGGGCCAATACACATAGTTCAGTTCTGTAAAGTATTTGATAATACACAGAAGCATGCAATGAAAGATGCTCTGAAAGAATAATGTTTTAAAAAAAACTCAATGAAGCTACTTGTCTGTACTTATAAAAAGTATTATACTTTAGCACTGCTTGAATGTGGTCAGATATTAAAAGAAATCATGAATACTATGACAGGGGCTGAATTTTTTAGAGAAAACAAATAAAACAAACTGAGGTAGAAGGGCAGGAAATAAAGCCTTCCTTGGAACAAGAGGTTCCAAGGGAGTTAGAACTGGGAGTTGAATGAAAAAGCTGTTGTTAACATTTTGGGTGACTCTCTGACAGATGCATAAATTATGTTATTGTCTCTAGGACTCACATTTGCCATCTAATCATCTAAGCATTTTTTCAAACTAAAACAGTTTGGGGTGTGTTTGGATAAAACACACCATCTGACTTTTTGATGACTCAAGCCCAAGATACAAGTAACAGTTATTATGCATTTTGCCAATATGCTCCACTCTTCCCTGTAATGAACCCAAGTATTGAAGATTACATCTTACATTTTCTTATCGACCACTTTGTTCTCTTTATGTCACTAAGTTATAAGCTGGGAATACATATTTTACCAGGAAGAAGACTATATTCAAAGTTATTTCTAGTCTTTAGATTAGTAAGGGCATCATTAATTTTAAAATGGGTTTTAAAGTGGAATTTGACATGTCTGATAGAGTTGGTGTTATGTGAGATGAGATTTATGCTTTTGCCAAATCTTAACTGTTTGGGCTAAATTTTTTCCATGGCAGGTGTCTGCTTCAGGCTGAAGTATTTTGAAAAGTTTCAAACAGTCCAGCTGTTTTAGAATGAGGTTACGGAAAAAATCTGTTGTTTTGCAATATTAAAAAATCCTGGCAAGCTATTCCTGGAGCAATTCCCCCATGTTCTAGAGCAAAGATTTGAAATTGGATGCTCCTATCTTCTTAATGATCTCTGTTACTGGTCCTCAGGCAGCTTGGAGGAGGATGCTCCCTAATGCAAATGCAAATGGGGACAAAAGTAGGATCAGAAGGCAGAGAAAGGAGCAAATAGGCAAAAGGAGGCTGGAGAGACAGGGACCAAGTGGGAGGGAGGAAAGAAACCAGTGACTGAGACCTAAGGACACTGGTAGCTGAGAATGGAGACTAGGTCTGAGACACTGGAAAAACTGGTGCAGAGAGTAGAAAAATTTGCTGTGAAGGAAGTTTCAAGGAAGAACTGATACTGACTGGAAAAATTGATCTAAAAAAGAAGGCAAGGAAAAGAGACTGGAGAAGGGAGCTAGGGAGTTGTTGGGGTTTGGATCTTGGATAAGTACTAGGGAGAGAGAGGCTGTAAGCAAGCATGCAAGGGTAATGGAAGTGTGGGATAACAACTAGAGGCTTCAGGAGAGAAAAGATATTAACCAAATGGGGAGCTGACAAAGGGGAGAACAGGGATTGGCTACACTGAGGTCAAACAGCTGAAAGCTGTGCCTGCATGGCTGCCAATTTTCCCTGCTCCCCAGCTGCAGTAAGAGTGCAGCTTCCAGCCACTAGGGTCACAGAAAGAAGTGACAAGTTTTGCCTGGTCTGGCCACAGAAAGCAGTCTATAGCCATGACCAAACACAAGTCCCTGGCTTCAGACCACTTCAAAAATGTCCAATCAGGCAAAAATCTGAATCCTAATTGCATGAGGGGTCAGATGAAGATATTTCAAAACCGAGCATCTTCTGTATCATGTGGCTGCCAGCCTCCCAGCACAGTTTGAAGAATGGGAGGGGAGAAAAAGAAGAGAAGGGGGTTTGGTCTGGGTTTTTTTCAGCCCCTGCTGGAAGGTGGGGTGACCCTGTTTTAGAAGATTTGGTTTTAGGAAATAACCTTGAATCAAGTGATCACAAGTAGATTCAGTTTAAAGTAAATTAAAGGATAAACAAAAGTAAATTGTTAACTAAGGCTCTTAATTTCAAAAGGAGTGATAAAGTAGTAAGTAGATGAGTTAGGTTGCCTAAAGAGAACATAGCATTGACTATGGAACATACATGGAATTTCAATGTCACAAATGGAAAATCCATTTTGAACTGTGTGATTAACAACAGAGAGCATTTTTGTAAGATACAGGCTCCTGACTTGAAAACCTTCTAAAATTATTAGGATTAAACAGAGAGCCTGCAAGAATGGCTGGGGAGGGGGGTGGGGGGAGGAGGGACTGATCTGCAAAGGAAACTTTTTCTT
>NW_005842764.1:499591-505452 GCF_000455745.1 Alligator sinensis
AGGGAAAACGTGAGAGTTGCCAAAAGCCAAGTTGAGTTAGATCTTGAAAAGGATATTAAAAGAAACAGAAAAGGCTTTTTTTTTCCATAATAGAAATAAAAAGAGAACAAGAAAAGAAAAAAAATGGTTCTCTTATACATGAAAATGGGTAAAAGATGATGGCCCCCAAACTGAGTAGGTTGATTAAGTTTTTAAGGAAGACAATGTTACTGATTGTGGGAAGGGGGTGAGGCAGAATGTCTAGTAATAATAAGGATATGATAATGGAAATTACCACAACTAAAATGAAAGCAAATTTAAAAGCTCAAAATGGACTCAAAGCAGGAGTATAAAATAATCTCCACATCTGAAAGAACTGACACACAAAATTACAGTTCCAGTAGCAAGTAATTTTAATAAATATATCGTCATATGACTTAGAGGAACAAATTTACTATTGCAAGTTAAGGAGGGGGGGGGGAAAGTGAGCTGTACAACTACAGATTAGTCAACCTAACTAATGCAAGGCCTTAAAACAAAGTAATGAAGGAAGGACTCATTAATGACTCATTATGCAAGGTTAATCTGACATCTCTCTAGGACAAAATAATTCATTTTCCAAGCAAAGAAAATGCTCTAAATTAGGCTTACTCAACTCACAATTCACAGGTCAGATCTGGTCCACAGAACCACCTTATCTGGCCCATAGGGCTCCCCACAGGTCCAAAAGTTTGTCAACTAACTGCTGCTTCCCTACTGTCAAATTTCTGAACCCTGGGGGGAGCCCCATGGGCCAGCGAGCACAGCCCTGTGCATTGGGTTGAGCATGTGGGGCCAATCAGGGTTGCCAATGGAAGTGCAGGGCCAAATAGGACTAATCAGGATAGGGCAGGGCAGGGCAGGGCTAAGCTGAATGAGTTGGGCAGTGTAGAGCAGCACAGGGCCATGCAGAGCCAGGAAGAGGCAACATATGCCTGATCCTGGTCCTGACTACCAGGGATCCTGGTTTTCTCTGATAAAAAAAATCTAAATGTTCCGATATATAACCCAAAATTCACATTTTTCTGTGATTAAAATGAAATGCCACTTATAGACATACATACATACATACATACATATATATATATATCTGCTCCAAGTCAGATGGCCACCAGAGGGCAGGAGACTCCTCCCTGCTCCTAGGAGTTGCTTGCTTTCAGAGTGGGTGCCACCACCGGATCCCAGGTGGGAACTCTGTCCCCCTGCTCCAACAGCAGGGAGCTCCAAGGCCCCCCACTCTGAGACCACAATTGGGGAGCAGGGGCTGGGAGATCCTTATCTCCCAGTGCCAGCTTTGTGACAGCAGGGCCAGCACTGTGAGATCATTATCTCCCGTGCAGGCCCCATGACTGCAGAGCTGGTGCAGGGAGATAAGGATCTCCCAGTACTGGCCCCACTGTTGCAGAGAGCTCCCTGCTGGTGCCCTGGGCTGTCTCACTGGGAGCTCCCTGCTGGTGGGGGCTAGGGAGCCTATTCCCTGTCCAGCTCCATAATTACAAAGCTGGGTGAGGAACAGGCTAGGGAGCAGCAAGCTAGCTGCTCCACCAGGCTGGGATCTGTCCCTTTCTTGAAGCTCTTTCCAAGTTCCCTACCCCAAATCAAGGAGCCAGGGCCAGGAGATCCCTAGGGACAGAAGGACATTGTCCCCACTCCAGCACCAGGCAGCCCCTGGGGGCAGGAATAAACGTCCCTACCCTGGTGAGGAGACAGTTGTCTTCTGGTCTTGTGCTCCCTGCCAGACCTTGGGCTAGCATTCTGGGGTTGCCTAGAACTCCCTCTGGTGGTGGTAGGAGCCTATTGCAGGGGCCCAGGAAGCAGGAGCAGATTTGCTGCCATTAGCAGCAAATCTGCTCCCTTTTCCTTGCATGCATAGATGCCTGCCCAGGAGCATTTACTGATGAGTAGTTTACTTGCAAGTAAAATAGTTCTGCATCAAATGCATGTGCAGACACACCCACTGAGTATTATTCTTATCATTATTAATACTTTCTTTCCATGTGCTGCCTATGTCCTATTACTTTATTGATTGCCATATCCTCATTTAACCTGATTTTCATCTTTCACTGCAGTAAATTCAAGCATGGAGATTATACAAGTTTCTTTTAATCTTTTTCCCTCATGCTGTAGGGTATGACCAAACATATATTTGGAGTGGTTTACAAGGTGAAAAAGATTCAAAATCTCACTGACATCCATAATATGCACTTTTTTTTTCAGTGCCATCAAAGCCATCCATGGTCTATGCACTCAGGGACCAATCCATTGAGACGAAGGATAGAGGAGACATGATCAAGGGAGCCATCAACACACCCCCAAATCCACATTTTTCCATGTTTAAAATGAAACACCACTAATATATAGATATGAATATATCTATATATATAGTGGTGTTTCATTTTAATTACAGAAAAAAATGTGGATTTGGGGCTACTTTTTTAACTGAAAATTGGGGATTTTTTTTTTAATCAGAGAAAACCAGGATCCCTGGTTATGACATCTGGAAAATCCTCAAACAGTTGCAACCCATACTAGAAGAAGACCCAATTCTTAAAGAGATCTTCCCAAAACTACCCATCCTAATCTTTAAACAAGCACTGAACTTCACTAACCTCATCACTGGAAGAAAACTTCCTACGGTCCAAAACACAATGAATAGATCCAGACCATGCCATGACAAGAAATGTAAAACAGGCCAATATATCTCCACCTCCCCCACAACTACACCCCACAACAGAACCATCAGCATTTATGAATCTTACTGCTGTACTGCCAGAAATGTAATATATCTCATTCAATGCACCAAATGCCCTGATGGAAAATATGTAGGAAAGACCAAACAGCTGTGCACCAGAATGATCACACACCGAAAATCTATCAAAGACAAGAATACCCAATTACCTGTGGAGGAACATTTCTCCCAAGAAAACTACTCTCTTTCCAGTCTCTCAGTTCTAATCTTCAAATGGTATTTACAAAACACCTTTCATAGATGAACCTATGAACTTCACTTCATCAACCTCCTGGATCCAAAAAAACATGAACTAAATATAGCCATTGGATTTATGACACATTATAACCTGCCTAACATCTAACTCCCCAGGTAACTCTCCACTGTTTACCAGCTACATTCATTCCCCTGCTCCTCCCCATGTCCCATCCTCCCCCTCTCTCCCCGCCTCAACCTGTCTCACCCACTGATTCCTATTTATATTGTCACTGACTGGCTTCCTTGCATGCATGTCAGCCTCTGGATTCTTTACTATTCATTACATCCAGGAAGAGCACAGACCAACTGCAGATGCTTCCTCAGCCTAATGATTTGTGCTTGAAAGCTTGCAAAGAAGAATTTTTTCCAACTATTTGAGTTGGTCTAATAAAAGTTATCAGATTTACCCAAAAAACCCTGTCTGCCTATGTCCTTAGACAAACACAGCTACAACCTATTCCCCTGATCTAACTGGTGCCACTTAAAACACAGGACCTCACCCTGCTGTGCCCTGGTCATCCCACTGTTTGCCCCCTATTCTGTACCTCAAGGGGCAAGGGCAGCCCCTGCTGCTGAGGGGCTACTCCTGCAGGGTCTCACACACCAGTGCCCAACTCTACAGCCCTTCTTGCTGGCCCTGAAAGTGTGAGAGGAGGGGAGGGGATGAACCAGACTGCAAAGAGCATCCATCTGTTTGTCCACCCTCCCACTCACAGCAGGCTACACTTCTAGGAGTGGGGTTGGGGGAGGTGAAACCTGGCACAGGGGCTCCCTAGGGTTTGGGAAGGGTAGAGGGAGGCAGCAGCAGCAATGTAGTCCCTCCAAGAGCACCTGCAGGCACTGTGGCAGGTACAGTTGCCAGACAGGGAAGGAGAACATTTAATTCTCCACACAGGAGATATCAAAGTACACTTCCATTGTTCTCATGGCCTTTGGGAATCAGATATAGCAATACAAGTATAGCAAAACCACTCCAACTTGAACCATCCTTCATCCAGGGCTAAAGTTGGGACCATTTAATTCATTGGTATCACTACAAACTCATGCAGTGTAATAGGTAGAGCAATGGTTGTCAACCTTTTTTCACTTGCAGACCCTTAAAAATTTTGAGTGGAGGTGTGGCTCTTTGAATTGTAAGTGTGGCTATTCACATACTTCTGTGGACCACAGGTTGAAAACCAATGAGTTAAAGCATAACAGCTACTGTGGCCTCATGAACAGCAGCTCCCCCTCCTCTTGGAAGCTGCTCCAATGTGTGTTTGTCCATGCCCTTAATATCTAAGAAATATAGTTGAGTAATTTTAGGCAATCAAGACTGAAAATTTTGACCAGCATTTAGTGAAAAGAGCAAAGCACTGAGGGCCTGGTCCAAAGCCCATTTCTCTTAATGGAATACTCGTTCTGACTTCAATCAGCTTTTGGATCAGCTGTACAGAGCTAAAAACAAAATATTTCAGAAACCGCATGTGGTTATCTTCACTGTTGAAGCCAAAAAACAAAATAATCTATGATTTTCAACTGTTTGGGTATGGAGGGGATATGGGATCTATTCCTCCTGCCTGTCCCAACATCTGCAACAGAACAAACAAAAACATGGAAAACATTCTATTACCTCCAGCATATAAGCATTATACTCAGTCATTAAATGGATCTGAAGCATAACATAAAATAATCCTGTACATCCATGTAACAATCTGGGACATTCTCCAGAATCACAGTACATTGTCAGGGGTATTATTTCAAAGATCACCATTCTCTTTATTTCTAGCATGCATTCTCAACTGTTCTTTATTTACCCATTGAGCACCAAGCCACAATCCTAAAAAAAGTCATTTTTTTCTTTCTGCTAATATTTTTAAGTTTGCAAACAACGAAGCTTTATCTGCTTCATTCTTAAAAAGCCTTTTGAAGTAGAAATATCCTCAGCTACAAAGCAAATCGAAAAACAAAAAAACCCCCCACCAAAAAATAGAAAGTTTCTTTTTAGGGATGCCTAGACATTCCCTTATCCCTACAACGGGAGCACGTATATAACCAGAGTGGGAACAGAATGACTTTTACGCAATAATTTAGTCTCAAGCTATATTTTGATCATCCACTAAGTAAAATGAAATTCTACACTTTGCAACTTGCAGGATTACATCTTTTACTTAATAAGATCATATAGATTCTTTTAGTATAAATGGGAATCACATAGCTCCCATGAACTCCAATGAGATATATATGTAAAGGACAAAATAGAAATCAAAAACCTTTATGTAACCCAGTAGAAATACAAGAATATGCTCTTGTTAAAAATAAGCTAGCAAACCACCATCTTCATTATTCCTTCTCTAAATTAGAGCACAGGCTTTGTTCTTTTTCATGACAGATAAACTAAGGAGAGTTGAGAATAGTAATTACTCAGTAAGTGGCCTTCAAATATAACGTAAGTTGCTACAGGAAGTGGTGATTTTGTAGTGATACTCTTCCTTCCCATTCATTCCTACAGCAATGTCCCAATGTAGCAATAGTGAACACAGCATGGTAAAAAACGTTGACCCAAATCTGTTCTATCTTTAGATGTTAAAGGGTTACTAAGCAGTCTAAAGGCAGCCACATAAGTAATATAAAGGACTACATCGGCAGATTTTAGATCTTACCTCTAACTGCATGACTACACATGTCTTTGTACCCATATGTTCTGGATCCTACTCTTGCTCCCTATGGTGTTTCTACATTTTCATTACTCATTAAACAAAAGCTACAGACAGACAGCACTGTGGACAGGAAGAAAAGCCAGAACCAAAGGAATATTCCCTTTCAGGGCCATGCTCTGCTCACTAACTATACAGCAAAGTTCTTTGCTTCCCTGTAA
>NW_005842764.1:505462-517347 GCF_000455745.1 Alligator sinensis
TGGCATCATCTATTGCATGGCCTGGTGGTTATTGGTCTTTCCTGGGGAGTGGGAAATGTAGCATTTACTGACATGATGTGTCTGTTTAGATGACTAAGTGGCACTTTGATGCTTAAAAGTGGACTAGGATTTAGCCCATCATCTTCTAAGCAACATATAGAACTGTAGCTGAAAATCTGTGTTCCTGTGACACATTTTGCAAAAGGCTGGTGCTAAAAGTTACATTTATCTACCTTCAGTTTCTCCTTATTAGTGTTCTTCAAACAATGATCCCAAGAGTCATACAGTGTTGCTGAGGATTGTTAAGCAGCTCCCATGTTTCACTCTCAAGAACATTTACTTGAGCAACATTTCAGTGACAGGCATACATACCATGAAATTTGTAAAATGCCTGGGGATGAAAGGTGTGATATAAATACAACTTATAAAATCAGTTGTAGAAGATGGTATATCTGATAAAATAATAGAACAGAACAGTTACAGAAGAACGTCTATAATCATTTCTCTTTTTTCTACTCTGTGGCTAAGAAGTGATCAGCTCAATTTTAAAAATTGGGTAAAAGTATTACTATTTGGGTTCAATCTCATATGCCAAGTTTCAGTCCAGAATAATTTTTTTACAGATAAGTTATAAATCTCTGAAAATAGGGGGATAAAATAGAAATGCTGACTACAGTATCATAAATAAAAGTCTGCCTCTGAAGGATTTCCAAGACCTGCAGTTCATAACAAGTTTAATGTTTCAGTTGAGACTCGCACCAAACTTCAAATAATGACACACTACAAATGAGAGTAAGCATTACAAATAAAAAAGTAAATTTGCTCATAGAATATTGTTGGTAACTATGTCCCAGAAGCAAAAACATGAAGCACAAAGTTAGCGTGATAGCCCATATCCTGTAAAACCGCACATTTAAAGGGGTTTTGCAATACAGCTGGAATTAACCAATGCCATACTTTTTCCTGAAAGCATTTTTCAATCATAAAAAGAACAGAATTTGCAAGTTGTATTTCTACAATACATACAGATTATTTTACAACTTCTCGACTTGAACACAGGACTTTTTTTTCTTAGCAAATTTCCCAGACCTGCTGGCTTTAAGAAGTAGCTACCATTCTGAAATATTTCAAAAAGTTTAAATTATAAAACATTTTTTTCCGTTCTATTATACTATTTATACATGTGCTAGAATCACAAATAATAGATTTGTGGAGATGAACTGGACTATACATATATGCTCACATAAATAACAATAGGTTCCAGATTCAAATTAGGCCCAGGTCATTGGCAGCCAGAACTGATTCATAGCTAATGATTGTTCAGTGGTCTTTATGAAATACATTGGTGGTCTCCCTTCAGTTCCAAGTAGGCAAATCTTCCCATTACTAAACCAACATCACAAATGACATACTTTGAACTCATCTCAGCAAGATATCAAAAATGGGCATAGATAATGAATTAGACTCTTGCTGTTAACAGTGGTGCCCACCATCAACTGGGGAGATGGCATACAGAGGGGCTTACACTGTTTCTATCTATGTTGCTACTATTCTGTGAACCAAGATTTGTCAGTCTAGCACTTTTCACATGCAATATGCCCTTTAAAAATATATAATACTACATTCATTTAAAATAATCAGATTAAAAAATAAAATTCTTATAAACTATAAAGCAATTTGTAGCTTCAGACAGAGACAGAAAAATCTGGAAACTTATCCATAGGCAAAAAAGTATTAAAGTTTGACTGGTCTTCAACCATAGGCTTAATCAAACTTAAGCCAACTAGCTGTCATCCCTATACTTAAGGCTAAGTAAGTATAGACAATTAAAAAGCCTGAGGCTGAATCAATTAGATCTTTGCAGTTTAGTCTAAACTGCATAGATTGAACCATAAGCAAGTGAACAAGCATTCACTTTTGATTCCGAAATTGCACCTGCATGCCTACAGCGCATGAGACCAGAAGCTAGGGGCTGCTAGAGCATGCCAGCATGTTCTGCTAGAGCAGACAGCTTGGGCCAAGGCTAGCCATCCCAATCTGTAGAGGGGATTTGCAGGGGAGGTGCAAAGCATCCTGAGATGCTGGAGGACTGTGAATAAACTTGAATCTGGAGGGGACCTAGGATAGAAGTTCAATAAACCGATTTAACCTAAATCAGTTAAGCCTGATACTACATCCATCCAGGTTTATCTTAAACGAGTTTCGGCCATTTTGAAAACAGTTTATGTGCACCCAACTTCTGTTGTGTTACAGATCTGAACCAGTTTCTGATCACTTATACCAGTTTATGTGTAATTTCTGTCCCTTAGTCTAAGGGAGTGTAATTCAGACAGAACAGGCAGACCACAGCTCTTCCTGTTCCTAAAATACACCTCATAATGCAATAGGTAGGGATCTCCATAAATCATGCCAGAAATGCCCTCTGCTGCCGCTGCTTTAATGTTTTTCATTTCACCACTTGCCTTCCCCTGCCCCTGATTGGTAGAGGGGCCTGAGTAGCCAGACCATTTGCCACTGATCACTGATGAAACAAAAACCACAGTATATTTAAAACTGCAATTTTTGCTTCCCTGGCAATCAGCAACAAATAGCCCAGCCAATGGGGCCGTTCCACCAATCAGGGATGGCAGAGGGACAAGTGATGAAATGAAAAACATTAAAGGAGCCACTATGGGGTTCCTTTACACTGAACCTGACCAAAAGCCCACTAAAGTCAATGAAGATGCTCACATTGGACTAGACCTACTGTGAGTGTTCGCTTGTTAAGAAAATGTAAGGTGATGATTCAAAGTTTGTTTAGATTACATCTGATTACATTGTTGCAATAGTGACTAGCCTTTCTTTTGCTTGTCTGTCTCCAGGATGTCTTCAGCTATTTTAGGTACTCAATCTATTATATCATACTGTTAACATATGAAGTCTGACTGCCTTTGAGTGAATATTGTTTCAAAATAGGGATTTTGCTAATTGTCTGAAAAATGGGATCTTCTACTTTCAGTCTTTTAAAAGCTCTCGTCTAATAATGGATGTTTAAATATTAAATGACTATCCCTTTTCATACAAGTTGTGATATAAAAACAAATATCTCATACTTATAGAGTACCTTCTATTGAAGGACTGCACTTCATAGACATGAACCAATTCCCATAGTGCCTCTTTAGGTCTACAAATAGATAACATATTTAAGGCTAAATCTTATTTCACCATTATGGGCACATCCAGACAAGCGTGCATGTGAGGTTTGCGGCACTGCGTGTGTAGGCATTTGTTGCACTGCTAATTTTCAGCGTAGTGGGGTTTTTTGACACCGAGAGATCCCAGTGTCAAAAAACTTGCACCTGAGAAAAGTGGGGCAGCGCATGTGGCAGCAGTATGCACCACCCAAAACCAGATCCTGGACTACTGAAACCACATTCTGGCTCCTGGCCATGCTCCACATGCTGGATCACCACCTCTGGAGCCTCACGAGGCTCCTGGGACCCCAGGAAAGGCTACAGGTGCTAGCCCCAGCTTCCCATATCCCACATGGGGCAACCTGCCACACTCCAGAGCACATGACTGGGTGCTCTCCAGGGACACATTGCAGTGGCACAACTATGTTTCACTACTACTTGTCCCTGGGGAAACGCACATGCACACTTTTCTGGATGTGCCCTATGTATCTAAGCAACACTTACCTGAGTGTAATTTTTTTGTCACTTACACAGCTTTTACATTCTGTTACCATTTGCAACAGCCCAGAGGTGTATGTAATTACACAAAATAAAATGGCCTTCCTAAACCTTGGATTTAATAGCCCGGGGATAAAATAGCAATAGCAGGACAGATTCTATTTTAGTGGGTGGGCAGAACCAGAATCCAGGGCCTATCTCCTATCTGGTACAGAGCACCCTCTAACTTGATGCCCAGTATTTGGCTCGACCATTCTCCCCACTCATGTGCCCAGAGGGCCAGTTTCAAGAGAAGGGATGGAAAATGATCTGCCCAACATTTAACCCATTACCTGGTAGTTAGGACATGCTGCTTAGAAGCAGGATATACAGGTGAAAACTTCTCTAAAGCAGGGGAAGAACCTGGATCTCCTGTTCCCTGGACTAGGTTACTCAGCTAAAAGACATGAAGGCTCTCCTCCTCCTCCTATTCCTCTTCCTCCTCCTCCATCAAATCATTGCTAGTTGTGTTTTTTTTTCTCTAACTAAAGTTTCAAAGACTTACAAAGAGTTATATGCATACCCAGGTAATTCTATTTTATCCTTGTCTTCTGCAGTCAAAGTGCTACCTTCTGAGCATGCTCAGAAGGGAAAACATGGCTATGCAGTGAAAATAGAATCTGAAATCCATGCATATGTCAAAAATGGTGCTAACACTTATTCATGTTCTACTTCAGGTAATGTTACAGGTTCTTGCAAACAGAAGTGACAATTTTCACCCAATCTGGCCACAGAAAGCAGTCTATAGCTGTAACCAAATACAAGTGCACAGCTGCAGACAGCTTCAAAAATGATTGATCAGGTGAAAATCTGACCCCTCATGGCTTGAGGTATCAGATAAAAATGTTTCAAAATGTAGCATCTTCTGTAACTAGAGGGCAAGGCAGGTGTATTAGAGCCCCCCGGGGGGTGGGGGGGCTCCAATTCACCCAGCCCACCATTCAGCACTGGCTGGGGAGCCTCAACAACAAGCTCCCTTCACTGCCTTTCCCCCACTCCCATTCTGAAAAGAAAAAGCACTGGCAGAGAGCCTGGCCATTGCTGTGGGAACCTGGAGGGAGGCTCCCAGCTGGCAACTAGACGCCCCTTCCCTCTGGAACCAACAATGAGCTTCTGTTTGGTCTGGGGTAACACTGTCGCTCAGGGTGCTCTGCAGAAATTATTCTGACTTACAGCTGGGTGCTGCACTTCTGTCTGCACCCTTAAAGCATCCTAAAGGCACTTAAATGATTGCATTCACCCATTAAGGCTAGGGACAGAAGTGACACACAAACTGGTGATCAGAAACTGGTTTAAACCTGTAACAGAACAGAAGTTCAGTGCACTTAAACCACTTTCAAGATGGCTGAAACTGGTTTGGGATAAACCTGGTTGGATTTGGAATCAGGTTTAATTGATTTAGGTCAAACCAGTTTATGGAACTTCTGTTCCAGATCCCCTCCCAGTTCAAGTTAACTCACAATTCCCCAGCATCCCAGGATGCTTTGCAAAAGCCACACACCCTTCTCTGCCTCCTGGTTGGCTGGGAGAAGAGAAAAGCCTGCAACAGGGCTTGGCTCCAGCTCCCCTCCCCCCCAGCCAGGGGGCCTGGACTCCCCTAGCCACACCCCATTCACAGCCTCCACATGGACTGAGAAGGGGTGTGGCTCCTGGCTTTGGTGGTAGAGCCAAGCCTTGGTGCAAAGCCCAGTGGGTTTTTAACCACTACCCATATGTTTAAGTCTCTGTGCTAGATATTTCAGCTTCCCATTCTAAGAGACCACGTTCAGTATTCCTCGTTTATGTAATGAACATTGAACCTGACCAAAAGTCCACTAAAGTCAATGAAGATGCTCCCATTGGACTAGACCTACTATGAGTATCCACTTGTTAAGAAAATGTAAGTTGATGATTCAAAGTTTGTTTAAATTACATCTGATTACATTGTTGCACTAGTGAATACCCTTTCTAATGCTTGTCTGTCTCCACCAGCCCAGACACTGAGGACGGGGTGTGGTTCCTAGCTCCTACCTCTGTGGGGAGGCTGCTGCACTCCTTTTTTCTCAGCCACTATCAGGCTGACAATGGGGCATGGCTAGGGGACTCCTGCCCCATTCCTAGCTTTGGGGGGCAAAGCCAAGCCCCTCTTCAGGCTTCCCCACCCCCATCCAGCCTGGGGGCTGAGAAGGGGATGTGGATCTTGGCTCTGGCTAGAGGCAGAGTCAAGTCCCAGTGCAGGCTTCTCCCCTTTTCACATCTGTCAGCAGCCCAAGTGTCAGCTCTCCCTATCACTGCTTGTGTGCCTACTCGGAAGCAGTAGTAAATGAAATTAAACAATGATAATTTACTCCTGTATGAACAGAGAGATAGTTAGCTTTGTTAGCTGAAGTCAATCAGAAGCTACAGTGCGTTCTAATATACTCCTTTTTCATGTATAGTTAAGCTAAAGGTGTTCAGATCTCACTTCTCTCAGGGTACGAGCAGGCACAAAGTTGCTGCAGAACAGATGATAGCAGCAAAACCCTGCTCCTTGTTAACTTTCTATAATGTGTTTGTTTGTTCATACCTTAAACTAAATCTGTGAAAGCAACAGCTAGAGCAGCTTACTTGGCTTTATAAGCCCTTTGCACTAGTTAAAACACATTTTGAACTGCTTTCATTGAACTATCCTGGTTTTATAGCAAAGATAAAGCCAGTTAGCAGTTTCAGTAACAAATCTATCAAAGCACCATTTAAGGAATTTTTAAATCTTTTTTTCTGTTAGCTTCTATATGGACCTAGATAATATTTGTAAGGTGGTCAGGGAAGATAGAAATATCAGCAGCTTCTGGCTGAAGTTAAAACTCAGGTCATTTAATCCATCCCCTGTCCTCCAATGGAGATGTATCTCCTTCAACAAAAGCTAAACTCTTATATTTAGCACTATTTCCTTCATTTCTGAGCCATTTATAGAGCAAATATAGCTCAGTTAAGGGTTGTGAAAGTTATTTACATTCAGAATATTCTTAGTTTTACTCTAAATTAGGCTATACATTGCTGATGATAAAAAATGAGTCTTCCTAAATCTTTAAAATAGATCAAAGCAAACGTTAATATATGTAATGGCTTTAGGGTTTTTTGTATTTTTTTTTCCTGGCTGATCCTTTCTTGCTATGTGGATTTAATGTTTTGCCTCTGAGAATAGAACCTATTAGCAAACCTAAAGTAAAAAAAAAAAAAAGACAGGATATTTTTCAAGAAGAGCCTCCCTTTTGCCAAACATCCCAGAGTTTGTCTCCAAGGACTTAAAAAGAAAAGAAAGAATGAAGAACGGAAACCATAAAGCATGCATTACTGCTATCATCTAATTACTGAATGAATAGCACAGTTGTTTTGTCTGATTGCACTAAGCTAGTTATCCACTGCGAGCTTCATTGACAAAAAGGGAATCTACACAAATTATAGGGAAATTCAAGCACTAAAGGAATGTTTTGGTTCAGAGGTTTGCAATGACTATTGGCTTTGGTTTCTGGCACAGTTTGCCTTTGCCATATGAACTCTGCTGGGCTGGGTCAGACCAAAGCTTTCCAAAAAGCCTGAGAAGAGGACAGACTTCCTTGTCATCTGTATCCCATAAATAAATTAAAGTGATGTTCTCCAGTTAGAGTTTGTTTCTTGGCAGGCTAATCTGCAATCAGAGAAAGAAAAGCCTTTCATTTGTGGACTCCAGCTAAAGGAAGGAAGCTTTTGTATGTGGATTCACCGGAGACCAAAATATTAAAAAGTGGAAGAGGAAAAACATATGTTGCAGTCCCCTTAAATATAAGTGGATCAAAAAATTCTGTTTAGAGAAATGTCTTTAATTTATGATGTTGAAGAACAAAATGTTCTTTTACAAATTGCTACTCAAATAATTGCAACACCACAACTTACTAAAGTTGTGAACAGGTTTTTCATATACTTTCTTCCAAAATATATACACCACACACACTAAATGTTGAGTATTTGAAACTAGCTATGTCTAAAGTAACTGTTATTTGTGCTTTTTCCAACCAGAAAAAATTCAGTATAAACAGTGTTTGTGCCTATAGTTTTATGTTTTCCCTCTCTTCATCTAATACAGAGATTCTCAAACTCTTTAGACTTGAGGCACCCTTAAAAAGACTGAAGGCACCCCTCAGAATATGCCAGCTCTGTTTTCACTCTTTTTTTGGCTGGAGAAGAATGGATTCATTTTTTCTGTTGCAAAGAACTCAGTAAGACCACAACTATGGTTTTCAATTTGAAATCTTGGGTTTATCTTGCAAAACATATTTGTAAACCTAACAACTGCTAAAAACGTATGGCATCCTGGTTGAGAATCGCTGATATAGTGAAAAAGAGAGAGAAGAGATGTGAAATTTATTTTGCTATATGAAGAACTTTTTGGCTGCTGTGCATCTGCAACAGGGATAATGGTGATATAAACATCCACAATATAGTCCATTATATGCTCTGTTTTAGTACTGTAAAACAAATGGCAGTAACACAGCTGCATGTCTTATTGCAGCACCCCCCCAAGTCTCTGAATTTTGCTACTTGCATTTATTCTCATGCCTCTCAAATCCATAAGTATTACTTTTTGCCATGCACTCTCTGCTCCTTTGAAATGAACTTCACTACCAAGTTTTGCCAGCGTAGCCACATCAATTAAGAACATAAAAAAAAAATTCACAGCCTCTTACCATCCTACCTAGGCCAACAAAAATACTAATATAGATGCAGTTTTACCAGTAAATAACATTAATGGGTTTGTATAACTTCTTATATTCAGCTAGTAAAGCACTTTTTTCTTAGCCAGCACAACGTGCACTTTCAGAGTTTGCTGGGATTGCCATACCAACCAATTGTTTTATGTGTAGACAAGGCCCTAGCTCCCACTTTTACTATAGGACATCAAGACTTGAAATTAACATGCTGGATGCATCCAGCACACAGCTATTTTAAATGTTGAGGGTATCTTATCATCCCAAAGTAGGAGACATTTAAAAATGAATGAGACAAAAGGGCTAGAAACTCTATGATATATATTGGTAAAAGAAAGGCTGTGGGCAAGTCAAATCTGGTCTGCTGAGTGGTCAGCACCCCTGGTCTAATCTAAAATCACAAAGATTAATGGGGAATTACACAATACATTCAATGGGCTTTGCATGAGATCAGGAATGAACTTACACTTCTTTTCAAACTCTATTTTTTATTCTAATCATTACATTTCACCTTTTTATCATTTTAAACTTTAAAAATCAGCTTCAGCTTAGCATTCTGTTTTTAAGAAAGTACTGTTTTAATCCTTTTCTCCAGTTGCATTAAGGGAGTTGCCAGGTAACCAAATGTGAATATACCAGAAATGTTTCACTTATTTAACAACATTTCGATCTAACAGATTTTCCCAGTCACACAAATGGCAAATGGAAGGTTTTTCTGTTAATTGCAACAGACACTGGATCAAGTCTATAGTGAGTCCATGGGAAAAGGAGGAAAAGAAGGAATGACCACATTACAAACATTCAGTAAAATACTGAAGACAGGCTGCAATCACTTTGGAGCTAGATGGTGGCCACCAGTATACTCCGGCCCTCTGAGAAGGAGAGTTATACATTTGTGTAAGAACACACTCAAGAACATTGATGCTTTCTACTTTTCTCTCAACAAGAAACAAGCATTCACCCCTTGATTTTAATGGATGGTTTGGAACCATCTATCTGAAAGAATGAGCAGCAATTTGTTTAGCACTTGCACCATCACTAGAACTAACACTACATATGGAAAGAAAGATATATAATAATTGTATCAGTAGCAAAGGATATTGATACAAGCCATTATAATGCAACTGTTATATCTTCATGGCTAGGGACAGACATTCAAAAAGCCTGAGCCTCAATTGATTCAATCTTTGTAGGTTAGTCTAACCTGTTTAGGCTGAATCACTTTGTAACTGCGCTGACATCCCAGACATGCACAGTGGCTCAGGCTAGAAGCCAGGGGACAGTAGAGCAGCCCTCCCTTTCCTTTCACAATGCTGAGCTGAGGGGTGCATGGCCAAACCTTGACAGGATACTCTGATTAAGGAGTCGTTTCCCCCAGTACTGATCAGCCCAGCAGGAAATTGATAACAGTGTTTATCACCCCTAACTCAGTGTTTATCACCTCATTAAGAAAACAACAGAAGGACATTACCAGCTACCTGTTGATTCTCCCTTTGTCCCATCTGCCACAGCACTAACCTGTAGCCAGCATGTGATCTGCTAGCTAATGCTGAGAAATGTCTGTAAGGCAGAGGGGATGGGGAGGGATGGAGGGGAGCAGGGATACCTGCAGTCTGAGTCAAGCTGCAGTCAGGGAGCAGAGGGGAGGGGCCAGCCCTGCTGTGGAGTAGAGAGTCCCACCCAGTCCAGAAAGCATGCTGGGATGCTCAGGGTATCTGATTTAACTTAAACCAACAAGGCCTGGTCTGGGACAGATATTGCATAAACTGGTTTGATCCAAATCAGTTAAATCTGATGCTACATTCAACCAGGTTTATCTCCAGCTGGTTTCAACCATTTTCAAACTGGTTTAGGTTTAAACCACTTTCTGATCACTTAAACCAGTTTATGTATAATGTCTGTCCTATGAGTTTGTAGTGATAAAAGTGGAGCAATACTGCTCCAATTTTAACCCTGCTCTATTCAGGGTCAAAATCAGGGTGATTTTGCTGACTTAAATCACTACAAGATCATGCAGATGTAACAGATCAGAACAGCTGCTGCATACTCCCAAGCAGCAGCTCTCTCTCCCCTTTTAAAGTAGCAAAATGTATGTCTGTTCATACCCATTATATACAACACCTTCCCCGCCCCCTCCCCCCCCTGCTCCCCCACTCCCTCCACCTGGGCCAAAAGAAATCAGAGCCAGAAAAACATAGGCTTCCTTGAAGGAGTTATACAGATTTCCATCCTTCTCTACCTTCTTCAGCTTCTCAGCAGCTGCTCAGACTCCTGGATTTATAATCTTTCCATTAAAAAAAAATCAACTGTTTTGTTGAAGTTATCACTACCCGATTAAGACAAGTGGCCCCATGCCTGCTGTGTCTGCTCTCAATGACAGGCGGAGTATTACCTCTACAACCTGCTCCCCCCACCTGACTTTAACTCAGCAGAGGCCCTTAGGCTGGTTTTGATTTCCCTTGTCCTTGCTTTCCCCTGAGGACTGATGAATTTCTTTGAGCAGACAGTTCAGAAAGCAGCTGTAGCAGTGGTGTCTAGGAGGCACCAAAGCTGCAAGACTCATAGGGAACTGATGACCCCAGTTGCAGGACGCATGTTTCAGATGTTTTGTGTCCTGTAGATTCTCAAAAATTCTAACACCTATGGTTTGAAAGAGAGAAACCTCCAGCTGCTTCCCTTTTATAGCATGGTAGAGGACAGAGTGTTTGTGAAGCAAGAGCTACCTCAAGCCACAGTGAAAGAACAAATTTAAAATCCTTGTTTAGGGAAGAATGCAACCCTATACAAACAAACTAGACCAGAAACCCAAGATCTCTATTTTCTACTAGTAAAATGCCACTCCAATCCTTGCAGTGATGCATTTGAAATCCATTGAAGGGGTCATTTGTAAAATCTGGCTCAGAATCACTGATCAGCTAGTGAAAGCTTGTCCTGGTATAATACTTGAAATTCCAGCTTTCAAGCTTGCTCCTACAAATGAAAAATTCCTCTTCGCAAATACATTTATCTTGCTAATTCACCTGCATACTCTTAACTATTACTCTGTATACAACATTCCTCTGCCCTTAAAGAGCCAGAAATTAGAAGCTATAAAATACATGAAAAATCATAGTCAAAGTCTCGTGACAACAAGCTTTCTCATGACTTTGCAACCAATGGTCAAAAATAACACAAGAGAGAGTTAAGACTATTTTGGTCTCAAAATTAAGAGCTTCTGGAGCACAAAATTTAACTCAAAAGTTTTCCCGTCTCCGCCAATGACTGCCAATATAACATTGGATAAGTCACTTAACCTCTCTCTGCCTTGAATTTTCTTTGACATTCATCTCTGTAAAGTCAGAATTTGACATCTATAAGTGAAAAGGGCTCTACACATGCTAAATATTGTTATGGGTGGGCTACAATTACCAAATAAGAAATTAAATGGTGTTATTTTGCTTGCTGGTACCTGTAATCCTCCCAAGTATATGTA
>NW_005842764.1:517378-518229 GCF_000455745.1 Alligator sinensis
GGAAAGAGTTCTCCAAGCTCTTACTGCAAAATTTGCAAATGGATTTTAGTCTTGAATTCATAAAAGAAAAGGAAGTGTGTTCATGTTCTAAATGAAGAGAATTGATTCTGGCTGTGGGTATAACAGAGGCAATATAAACTTAGCACATAGTTTAGTAATTAATTGTTTGGAAACAATTCTTTGTAAATCCCTTGGTATTTATAGCCACTACAAAACAATGTAGATAACATCTTTGAAGTCTCCATGTGAAGTACTGCAGGAAGAAGCTGCAGAGGATGTGCCATTGTCATGATTCATAAAGCTTCTGTTGACTGCAGAGCAAGGGACAAAGATAAACATCAACTTTGTCCCTTGGGAGAAGAGACAATGCACAGCTATAGTAAAAAGAAGAGGAACACACCCTCTTAGACAGTGGACATAAAAGATGCAATGTTCTTAACAGTCTACTCAACTCCATTCTCATAAAGTAGTATATCTTTGTTGTTCATTGGCAAAGAGTGTATACAGTTTATAACTGCATGTACTTTGGTTTAGACATTAAGTCTTGCTTTTTTCACTGCATGTCCCCCCTGCTCTGCCACTGACTGGCAGAGGGGACCCAGCAGCCCCATCACTCACCGTTTGTTCCTGATAAATCAGGAGGCAAAAACCACGGTTTTAAATATGCCACAGTTTTTGCCTCCTACTGCTGATTAGCTAAGGGGCCTAGGAATCCCCACCCCTTGGCACTGATCAGCCAGGAGGCCAAAACTGCAACGTTTTTAAAACCATGGTTTTGGCCTTCTGGCTGATCAGGAACAAGCAGTGGGAGGTGGGACTGCTGGGTTAAAGCTCTCTATCAGCCAATCAGC
>NW_005842764.1:518260-533519 GCF_000455745.1 Alligator sinensis
GGAGGGTGCTTGACAAAAAGAACAAGATAAAGGAGCCACTGCACAGCACACTTCTGGCACAATTTAGGTAGATCCCTGTTGATAACACCTGTGAATCAAAGAGTTTAGAAGGAATCAGGTAGATTATAATGAGTCATAAAGTCAATTGGTTCCCTTAGCACTGTCTGCAGACTAGACATTCTGCTGCCTCTGCCAGGCATATGAAATAATGTCCTCATTACCTGACAAAACTGAATCCAAAATAGCTTTGTCTTTCATTGATGTGACCATTTGATAGAGAAATATATCAGGTATCTAGGGCTAAAACATCTGTGCTCTAACAGAGACACAGAATCATAGGACTTAAATGGACCTCAGTGGTCAAGTGAGAGGAAGATTGTGCACAAATGCAAGATGCACCTATCTGTAGAATTTATTACCCAATCAGTATCAAGGAAATCAAAGTCTTCCACAATTACATATTTTCTACTATTAAAGAAATCTCTCAAGACCTTATAAAAATGCCTATCTACTTTCAACACTGAACATGGGGGCTACTGCAACCCCCCAGCACAATCTCTTCAAGGTCTTTTTATTATTCTTTCCTACTATGATTTTAATTCAAAGGGTTTCTGTTTTGTCCATCTGTTTTGTCTACCCATTTTACCTCCTGACAATCCACTATCGTTACTTTTCTGCTCTGCCTCCATTTTACCTATAATGTCCTTCTTTTACTTAAGCGTAAAAACATTCCTAGTTGGAATATGTATGATTGTCTTATTTTTGCTTCTGCAACCCTTTTGCACCTTGTACCCATTGAGCAATCTCTGTATTTACCAGCCTGCTCTCCTGTTGTGTCTTTATTTTTGCTTAGTAATTTTGTGAAATTATCCCAGCCTTTCCTGCATTTTCAGACAACATAACAACTTCAAGATGAGGAGTAGAGAACATCTTTACCTAAAATAGCCTATACACTTGTAGTTAGGTCATGCTCCTGAGGGCACACAAAACTAACTGGATTTTAAAAGAAAAGGGTGACCTCAACCTTAAGAAAAAGCAGAGAATCTGCATTCAGGATAAATGTCTGGGCTATGAATTCCAATTGGAGGGAGTTACCTCCATGTAGCACTAAGTAAAGTGTCTAAACTCTGGAGAAAAGCAGGGTTTCAAACATACACCGGTGCTTAACATTCCCTATTTTTTAGGTCTCAGTAGTTCCCTGCTCAGCCCATAGATTTTTTGGAGCACCTAACTGTGCACTGTATGCTGAGCCTATGCACCCTGCCCAGGGTTCTGGATTCCACATGGGGCATAAGCACCTAAAAGTAAGATGCAACTACAAGTGCTGCAACATCTAAGGTCCTCTTTTAGATCTACCCCTAACTCTACTGAGACACAGGGAGTCTATAGCCAAGCAATTATACTGGAAATTGTATCAGAAATCAACTGACTGCTACAGGTACCTCCATACTGCCAGTGTTTATCCTAAGCATACCACTAGATCAGTCTACACTATAGGCAATCACTATATTACAGCCTTATCTTCTCTGATCCCACCATCTCGCATGAGCTTCTCAGGGATCTACCCTAGGGTTTCCTAAATTAGGCTATAATCCCTGAACCATAGCCATTCAAATCAACAGTCAGACTCAGACCCTACTTCGACCTGCTACAATGCCAACACCATGACAAGGACAGCATATCGCTCATACATAGCCCCCAACTCAAACACCTTAGACATATTAATGACCTCCCCGTTTCCTGGAAAATGACAACCATCTCAAGCTAGCATTCAGGCACAAGTCTGTCCTGGTTTTCAGGCAGACCCCTCAACTGCAAACGTCTCTCCATCCACAAACTACATAGCTTCCCCAAGCCACCAGGCCTTACTACAGACCCATATGTCAGTTGTATCTCCTCCTCCACACAGACCACATCATCACAAGACTAAGAAGTACTGGATATATATACATTATTATATCTAAGATTCATATGCACAATCATGCTTATAGTTCCTCTCTCCTGTCTACAGTGGCCAGACAGGGCAATCCATGTGTAAAAGAATGAATGGATAATAATTCAACAGGGATGATTCTGCCTTGAGCAGGGAGATCAGCTACTAGATGACCTTGTAAGGTCCCTTCCAGCCTTACTTTCCTGTGGTCCTCTGATTCTAAGCATTATATAAAAGACACCAGAGCTGATGACAGGGGTAGATCCTGGTAGGATGCAGTGGTGCAGACACATTTCCCTTTTAAGCCCTGCTGAGAGAGGCCTTTATCATTTTTGTTACCTTTCGACCCTCTCCAGTTTCTCTACACCCTTCTTAAAATGTGGTGTTCAGAAATGGACACAGTACTTTAGCTGAGGCCCAGCTATTGCTGTGTAGAGTGGCACTCTTCCCTCAAATATCTCACACACATGACTTACATTAACACACCCCAAAAATGCATTTGTTTTCTTAGAATAACAATACATTGTGGAGTCATGGCACTGCTGATGGCGGCCTCCTCTCCCATAGCAGAATTTGGCTGTCCTGTGTATCTCAACCCCAACACACCACCTCCTTCATCTACACTGGGGTCTTCTCCACTGGGAAACTCAGGGTAGATGAAGAACATTTTGCACTGTGAAGAATTAAGTCCCATCTCTTTAATCAACAGACAGAACAATTTCTTTAAGGAAAGGCAGGCCATATGCTAGCCACCCTTTTCTGAAAATTAATCTCTTCCTTTCCTAACACAGAGTAGGGTAAGTGCATCCTCTCTGACTGAATTCAATTATAATTCAGATTCATTTCATTGCTATCTACTTCACTGATGATAATCTTATCAGAGCTAAGGTATGTTACACAATTATATTAAGAGGAGGAAAATGTCCTCCTCAAATGAACTATTTTTTTTTATCTTTGGTTTAGGGAATTTATTTTAAAAAATGGGTCTGGGAGAATGAAGAATAAAGTTCAGGTACATCGCCTCTATCGGGAATGCAAGATTTCCTGCACCAGTGAACTTCAAACCTGGATAAATCATTTGTAGAGATGAGAAGCAATGGCAGTTGTACAGAATTATATTTTACTTAATGGCCTACCCAAGTGTAGATTGCAACCAACTCTGAGTTCTGTGTCTAAAATGTAGGAGTGAGTCTATGTACCTCTCTGGGCAGTTACCCCATTATAGGAATAAGAGGACCCTCTGAAGCCATGCTAACATTTCCCTATTCTGGTAAGTGGATGTTTTTACATACCTAGAGGAGGTTGTAAGAACAGAAATATCTTACAACCAAATTTCTTCTTCATCTTGTTAAAAAATATATGTTTAAGCATCATGGCATATTAAAATGAGGTGGATGAACAATAGTTATAATACATTGTTGCAAGTTGGGCTCTAGGATCTGCTCATTCCTGTATAAGATTCACAGATTTATTCCATTTACTGGAATACAACTGCCTGCACCCTGACACTTACACATTTTGGATTCATAATTTATTCATATCACCTTATGTTTCACAAGATGTAAAATCACTTAGTGCAGACATTTTAGAAGAGGCTTTTGTCATCCTGTGAAAATGAATTACAACTGAACTCATTAATACCAAATGAAAAGACTATTAAAGATGAGGAGGTACAATTTATAGCCTACTAGTAATTTTCCATTCTCAAGAGGAAAGCTCAGTTTTATCCAAAACAACTCAATCCATACTCTTATCGCTAATGTACATAGCATGATTGATATTACATTTCTCTATATAAACATTGCTTTAATACTTCTCATTACTTTTGCTCAAGTAACCCTGAATAAATGTAGTATCTGGCACAAGATTCTTTTGCTATGGCATTGTTTCAAAGCTAGTGGCTTTGTATTGCACAAGATGTAGCTCTCAGAGGCATAGTAAAGCTTCAGTGCAAAAACTTTTCTTTAGAAAGACTACTTCAGTTATCTGTAAATCACCATAACTTTGATCCTACAGTGAGATCCACTAACCTGGACACTTGGGTCCATGTAGGATGTCACTGGCATCGTTTGAAGCTTGAAAAGGCAGTTTGGGAAGCAGGGTCAGGAATTAAGACAAGAATTAAATCTTTCCATTGATTTTTAGTAGGCTTTGGATTAGGCCCTAGAAGAGAAGAACTTCAGGAAATTGGCTTAGGTTCCATCCACTGCAAGTACCAATAACACTGCACTTTTTTTTTGTTTAAATAACTGTTTGATTGTCAGGGTGGGTGATGGAGGAAGCAGGAAAAGAGGAAGGAAATGAGAGTCCCTCTTTAATTATGCTTCTATAAATGTCCTTAAATTCTTTGATAATGTGGTTTGCAGAACTTTTTCAAAACCATAATAGGCAAATGTGGAGCCTGCTTGTACAATTAAAGCAGGCTATTTACACTCATCATCCTTGGCTGGGCAGATCTTCAAGGAAGGTTAGTTTTCTGTGCACTTCCAGATGGAGCCAAAGCACACCATTCATTTCACTGCAATGGCTAAGCATATGACTAAAGCTGTTTAGAACATCATCCTGGCTTCTGAGCACAGAAACCTCTAAGTAACCCTTAATTTGACAGCACTATATCTGGGAAATATATATATATATATTAGTGGTGTTTCATTTTAATCACAGAAAAATGTAGATTTGGGGTTACTTTTTTTAACCGAAAATTAGGGATTTTTTTTAATCGGAGAAAACCAGGATCTCTGGTGATAAAGGCTCTTTAACTTCCATCTAGACAGCCCTCTCAAAAGTGTGTGTGAGAGAGAGAGAGAGTGAATGTATGTTTTTAAAGAAAACTGCTATGGTTCATGTCACCTCAAATGTTCTTTCTTCTATTGAACTTCTGTCCCAGATCCCCTACAGGTTCAAGTTAACTCACTGTCTCCCACCTTTGCACCTTCCCCGCAACACCCTCCCTCACAGGGTGGGTGGGCTAGCTTTGACCCAGTCTGTCTGCTCCAGCCCAGCAGGGAGTTATGCTTTCCATAGAGCCTAAACATCTCTCAGAAAAAATTTACCCCCAGAGCATTTTTCCAATACGCACATGCTCCATTATCCTCCCTGAAACTTGGCTGTTACTTCCATTCTCGACCGAACTCTAACAATTCTGTTCCATACAGAAAAATATATGTATACTGTATTTTTGTTTGTGTGTATACATTTTAATAATGTATTAACCTATGTTAATATAGCATGAGGTAATACCTTTTAATTAAGGGCCTTGTTACACCTTACGCTGTGAGCTGCACACGTGTTGATTGGTGTTAGTGCCAGCCTGAGGTTGGAGCTGTCACACTTCAGGCCAGCAGGGGTCTGGAGGACTGAAAGGTAAGAACCCCCCCACTCCCATTCCAGGTATCCCCTCACCCCCTTCCCTGCTGGGGCACCCCTGGTTCTCCACTGCCTAGGAGCTTCCTCCCTGCCTCTGCATGCCCTTCCCCCTGGTTACTTGTGGGTGCCCGCTCTGTTTGTCCCAGGGAGCAGGCAGGGAAGGGTTAACCTACCTGCCCAGCCACCACCACTGCCAGGGTGCTAGCAGCCAGGCAGGCCAGTTAACCCTTTCCTGGCTGCTTCCTGGGACAGCCACAAGTAAGTAGGGGGAAGGGCAAGGGGGAGGAGGGACAATGAGCAGAGATGTGGGGTTCTGGGTGGGACAGGCGATGGCAGTGGGCCTCATATGGCCAACAAGGGAGGGAAGGGTGAGGGGAGTGTTTACATTAAGGTGTAGTGTAGAGTAGTGTAACTTGCTATTAGAAACATGGATCAGAGATAATCTTGTCCTGGATTGGCATAAATTTAAGCTGCATAACAAGTGCTTAAAACTAGCTTCAGGGGTTAATGTGTGGATAATCCAGGTGTTAAGAGCTCCAGCAGCCATCCAAAATGACCATGTAACGAGGCCCTAAGAAAACAAAGAAGTGCATCCATTTGATAACTTGTTCATGATGAATAGTAAATAAGAGAAACACATGGGCTAGTTACATACAAGCCAAATTAATTCATCTTTACAGGTTAGTCTAAAATGCGTAGATTAAACTAATAAGCAAGTGAACAGACGTCTACTTTTGACTCCGGAAATGCAGCCTCATGCCTGCAGTGACCAAGGCCAGAAGCCGGGGGGTGGGGTGGAGGGAAGGAGGGTATTAGAGCAGTGGTTCCCAACCTTATTTATATTGTGGATCAGCACGGGAGGGGAATGGGGTGCACAGAGCCGGCTGCTTCCCTCCAGGGGCTGGCCTGCCACCCATCTTTAACCCTGGATGTGACTGCCAGCAACAGAAGTCACTCGCCTGGGTGGACAGACAGAGGTCCGAGCAGGGGGCTTGTGCCACGACCCAGCAACCAACTCTTTGCAGCCTGATACCAGGCCGCGGCCCAGTGGTTGGGAACCTCTGCACTAGAGCACACCTCCCTGCTCAGCTGGAGCAGACAGCCCACCCTGCAAGGGGGGTGGGAGTAGGGGAGGGGCTTTGCAGGTGATATGCAAAGCACCCTTGGATGCTGCAGGACTGTGAGTTAACTTGAATTTGGAGGGGATTTGAGACAGAAATTCAATAAACTGATTTATCCTAAAACATAGAATCATAGAATCATAGAAAAATAGGGGTGGAAGGGACCTCAGGAGGTCATTTAGTGATTAGATGACTTCTTGAGGTCCCTTCCAACCCTAATTCTAGTCCAACCCCCAGCTCAAAGCAGGATCATCCCCAACTAGATCATTCCAGCCAGGGCTTTGTTGAGCTGGGCCTTAAAAACTTCCAATGATAGAGATTCCACCACCTCTCTAGGTAAATTGTTCCAG
Source organism: Alligator sinensis (assembly GCF_000455745.1). Lineage (NCBI taxonomy): Eukaryota > Metazoa > Chordata > Crocodylia > Alligatoridae > Alligator > Alligator sinensis. The sequence continues at coordinate 525,031 of NW_005842764.1, forward strand.
TGCTTTACCACACTCCTAGTGAGAAAGTTTTTCCTAACCTAAATTTCCCTTGCTGCAACTTGAGACCATTGCTCCTTATTCTGTCATCTGTCACCACTGACAAAAGTTTAGCCCATCGCTGGACTCTCTCTAACTTGTCCACATCCTTTCTATGGCAGGAGGAGGAGGCAAAACTGGACACAGGATTCCAGATGTGACCTCACCAGTGCAGAATATAGCAGAATAATTATTTCCCTCGATCTTCTGGTAACACTTCTACTAATGCACCCCAGTATGCTGTTAGCGTTCTTGGCAACAAGGGCACGCTGCTGGCTAATATCCACTGTAACCCCCAGGTCCTTTTCTGCAGAGTTGCTGCTTAGCTAGTCAGTCCCCAGCCTGTACTGGTGCATGGGATTCTTCTGTCCTAAGTGCAGGAATTTGCACTTGTCCTTGTTGAACCTCATGGGATTTCTTTTGGCCCAATCCTCCAATTTGTCTAGGTCACTCTGAATCCTAGCCCTACCTTCCAGCGTGATGTAGTCCACACAGTTTTTTCCAGCATCAGCTAGTGTAATGTATTAGGGTCTATCTTTCTCCCTGGGTCTCACTGTCAAATCTCTAACCTTCTAGAATTGGTTTAATTCAGAACAACTTTTTAGAATCTTATTTGAGGGTGAGAAGCACATTTTGGAGGAAAACTAGTTCTAAACCATTTCAACAAGTGCTGTCGTGGAGCATGCCCCACCTTTTCTGCATGTGTGACCTTAGAGAAAGCATGTTTCATAGTTTCATAGGTGTTAGGAGCTGGAAGGGACCTTGCAGATCATCAGGTCCAGCCCCTCTGCACTTGGACAGGAAAGACTTGCTGGGATCAGATGACCCCAGTAAGATGGGCATCAAGATGCTTTTTGAAGACTGCCAGGGTGGGTGATTGTACCACCTCTGGGGGGGAGCCTGTTCCAAACCCTCAGCACTAGACTTGTAAATTGGTGCATGTCCAGATCTCTACCAGAATGGTTACATTATCTTCATTTTGGGAGGCAGCATGCACATAGCAGTACACCCTCATGTGCTATTGAGTCAATGTAGATATGCTGTAAGTTTCTTCTTCTGGCTATTAGCCACATTTTGGTGCCTAAATGTAATGATATCAGAAATATGGAACTCTCCAGATACGTTTATAAAGAAACAATACCTTTGCCTGAGAAGTATTTTCCAAAGCAACTATAGTGTAGAGTTCCTTGGGATTTCCCCCTTTTAATAATTTAGTATATTCTCATTTTATTGTATTTGTACTGTATGTCAAACAGCAGTGTTTTTACCTAGGCAGCAGGTTGTTGTCTCATTTCTTAAGAAATGATTCCTTAAAATAGTTAACAAGTCTAACAAACACCAGTTATTTGTTCCAGTTGATGAAAGTCGTTGAGTTCTTTATAGAACAGATGTCTCTATTCTTGAAATGTATTGTTTGTGTAAGCTTGCTACATAGTGTTTTGCAAAGCCTTGAGTTTAGTTGATACCACTGGGTATTCCATGGAAATCTTATAATTTTGCTGCATAACGTGGAAAGTTTGTCGTTTTATGGGGCTACTATTGTGTAGTGTTGACAGCACAACATGAAATCTCCTGCTGAGCTTGTCTTTATAAATGCTTTGGTACAGCTGACCAGTAATGTTCCTTGTTATCCTATCAAATAAATATAAAAAAGGAATATGAATACATATGGGAGATAAATTAAGTGATTTAAAAAGGCCCCTCAGCTTAATGAAAGAAGAACAAAACAGGATTGGCTAAGCTTCAGAAATTTGGTTGGGTTTTTTTTCTACCTGTGGTGGCTGAGGTTTGATCTAGTGCCAGCTAACAAATTAGGTCAGTGATATGTTATTTTTCTCTGTGTAATGACTCTTGATATCTATATGGCCTGTCCATACATGTTAGACTAAGATTAATTTCCAGCATTTTTGTTTCTTATGTTTGGAAAGAGTTTTCACTGCATAAATACAACCCATTAAGTCAGTTAAAAAAAAAAAAAGCTAGTATAATTATAGGAAGCTACCTCATACAGAACCTCCTCCCTTCTTCCCCTCCCCTCCCAAAAGGATACTTCTGATTACTCTTAAATCCTTTGTATTTTGAGCTGTGCAATTGGCACTATTTTCTTACATAGTTAAACATTTTAAGAAATAAAGTGATTTTTATCAGTGTATTAAGAAACTTGATTAAGTCTAACATTTCTTCACAGCCTTGCAATTTAGGGCTAGGTAAGAGGGTCAAAATGCCCAAGGCAGATTCACACTAACTTTCATGGATTTTTCTATGAAGTAGTTTGTAAGTGAACAGAACTCATGCTTGCCCTTGGCGGGGCACAGAAACAACCTGCACTGGCTGAGGCCAGCAGGCTGGGGGTGCTCATAGCAGACTGCTGGAGAATGACAAGGCCAGCCGAGCATCCAAGCAGTTGGCAACCCCTGACTGGCCAGCATGCCGCCCCCCCACTAGCTGTTGGGTGTCAGTGATGGCTGGCAGGGAGGAATGGAGCCCGCTGCCACACAAACTTCCCCAGCTATGCTGGCTTGGGCCTTGGGGCTGGCCAGGTCAGGTCCGCATGGCTATCCACCATGCTGGGAAGCAGGAGTGAGGAGGGGAACGGAGCCCACTGCCACATGGGGCCCCTCCGGCTTGCTGGCTTGGGGCTGGCAGGTCTGCTCCCTGTTCCCAGTTCTGGGTGTGGTGGACAGCCTAGCTCTGAGCTGTAGTTCCTGGTTGCATCTGTCAGGAGGGTTGCTGGGGTGCGGGGGAGGAGAATGGAGGCCCCCTCTGTGTGAGCCCAGCCCCAAGCCAGCACAACTGGAAGAGACTGTGTGGCAGGGGCTTTCCCCCTCCTCCCCCATCCTGCCCTGCCTGATAGTCACAGGGCTCTGAATCCGAATTCCTGGCTGCACCTTTCTGCCAGGTTGGGAACCTGGGATGGAGGGTGGAGGGGTGGGGAACACAGTCCCCTTCGGCACAGGTCCCCCCAGCTGTGCTGGTTCAGGGCTGGGATCATACAATGCGGGGGGAGGGGGGAAGGTCTGTTTCCCCTTCCCTGCCTGATGCTCCTGACAGCTGCAGGCAGGAGCCACAGCTTGGAGTTGGGCTGTTCACTAGGCTGCAAACTGGCGGGGGGGAGGGTGAAGTGCAGCTGCCCACTGTGCGGACCTGGTCCAGCACCCCTCCAAGGCAGCAAGCTTGGGGGACCCCATGCAGCAGGGGGACTCCGTGCTGCTGTCCCTCCCTGCTCCACCCTCCTCCTCCCTACTGTCCAGCTGCCCAGGCAGAAGAAACAGGGTTTTTTGGCTCCTGTCTGTGACAGCCTGGGGGTGGGGCTGGCCAGGTGCTTGTCTGGAGCAGACAAACACTGGCCAAGGCTAGCATGCCACCCTGTGAGGGGCACCTGGGATACTGGAGGACAGTGAACTAAGGCGATTCTCTATGGGATCTGGGACAGAAGTTCAATATACTGCTCTAAGCTAAACCAATTATATCTAATTGTACATCCATCTAGGTGTGTTTTACACTGGGTTCTGCCATTTTGAAACCAATATATATGTGCTGAGCTTCTGTTCTGTTACAGGTTTAGACCGGTTTCTGATCACGTGTGCTGGTTTCTGTGCCATATCTTTATCTAGCCGATGACAGTCATTTACATCTGGGATCTGAGTGCAAAGTCATTATAAAATGCTCCCATTTTGTTAGGGTAATGTTTTTACATTCATTTTGCTTAGGAACAAATTAAGGGAAATGTAATACCAGATTCCTTTCACTTTTTTATTTATATTTTAGTTTCTGGTTTACACCCTTATCAAGTGTCAGCCATTGCATATGACATTCATGCATTGTGTGACACTTACCTATTTGTACCCTTCTGCTTCCACTTTTTCCTATAGCTCTGGCAGATTCTCATGTGGTCAGATTTGCAAGGAGCCTCCCTCAAGCTATCTAGTGCCTCTGAAGCCACCACAGCCATCAGCCAGACTTTTTCTATTACTCCAGTCTCACTAATCCCTTCCCATCCTGGTGAAAGAAGAGGTTGTGGTGGGTATTGCTTGCTGAAATAGAAGGTCAAGGAATGGGAATTGGAATGCAGTAGGGGGGAGTGGTATTTGATGAGTAGGGATGGAAGAAGAGGAGACTTAGAGAAGAATAAATTGACCAGTGGAAAACTGGAACACACTGACAAGGTTGTATTTAAGAATAGGGGCTTTGAGGTACAAAGTGTGGGAGAACTGAAAATGAAGAAAAGAAAGGGGGAAGAGGACTTGGGGGACTGAAACAGAATTAGGCAAAGAACGATACAATAGAAAAGAAAGAATATTACTTTTTCCCTCTAAGGAGATACTCATGTTTCCCGCTCAAAACACCAAAGCTCACTGATTTAATTTATTTCTGCAAGAAATGGTATTCAAATGCTTCAATGTTCCAGAACATTTTTTAAAATATTTTGTTTTGGGAGCTATGTTTAGTAGAGGAGGACCGGCGCCATTCTAAATAATTAAATGTATATGTTAAAATGAAATATGTTCAGAAATGGTCTGAAACGCTGAAGCACTTGAACACCATTTCTTGCAGTAATGAATGGAACCAGTGAACATGGGTTCAAGGATATATATTATTAATGGAAGCATTACATCCATTCTTGTACAGCACAAATTTATATAAATTCATGCTGTACAAGGATGGATGTAATGCTTCTCTCCTCCCCAGTTTTTCAGTGGAGTTTCTAAGCTTAAGTTTGGCCATTTCTGAACTGGCACACATTTTATTACTGCTTTTGGAGTCACAGAATCATAACGTTGGAAGGGATGTCAACAGTTAACAAGTCCAACCATCGGCACAGATACAGGACTCTCTCTTTCTGAACCATGATAGATAGAGCTCAAAGTAGCCTCTTTTTGAAAATCTCCAACAAGGGGTATTCCATAGCTTCCCTAGGCATCTTGTTCTATTATCCCAATATTCTAAGATAGGGTTATTTTTTAGTGATATTTAATCTAACTCTGCTTTGTTGTAGTTTAAACCCATTGCCTCTCATCCTCCCTCTTCTTCGGGCAACCTGTCAAATATTTGAAAGCTCCTCTCATGTGCCTGCCTTAATCTCATTTCTCCAAACTAAACGTACCTAGTTCCTCCAGTCTTTCCTCATATTACATGCTTTCTAAACACTTTATCATCTTTGCTGCTTACCTCTGGAACCTCTCTAGTTTTTTCACAACTTACTTAAAATACAGTGCTAAAACCTGGGCACAGACTCCAGCTGGAGTTCAGTTAGTGGTGAGGAAAGTACTGTTACCCATGGGCAAATCCAGGATCTTGTAAAGGGAGGTACAGGAGCAGTGATTGACATTGAAGGGGTTGTGGTGCCCCCCACTCCCAGCTCAGCCCACACTTCCAGGAAGGCAGACTGCATTATGGGAGTAGCAGCAAGGTCTTTTTTAAAATGCCAACTCAGTTAAGAATCTTGTTCCCTCTCTTCCCAATCTTGGCACCCTTTCCCTTTGCCCCCATCCTTAGCAGCATGTCCTCTCCCCTCCCATTTGCCACTCTGCCACCCACCTCTGTTGCTGTTCTGAGTTGATTGGAAGCGGGGACAGGATTGTCCAGAGCCACTGCTGCCCTGTTCCAGCCAGGCTCAGCAGGGCACAGTGCCAGTGCATGGGAACCTCCTCTCTATCTGTCCCTGGGAGTAAGTAGGGGTGGGTGAACCTGCCTGCTTTCACCACTGCAGAAGTATCAGGAGAGCCCTGCCCCCACCCCAAAACCCCACCAAAATGCAACTCTCTCAATTCATTTCACAGCCAGGCTTAGCAGAGAATGGGTGAGGAAGGAGGATGCCAATGCCATGCTTGTTCCTGGCCTGGCAGAGAGCATCACGGGGACTGGGCAGAAAAGAGGAACCTACCTGTTGTCACATCTGTTGCTGCTGGTCCCACTTAAGCAGGCAGGAGCAGCTCTTGAGACTCCTTTCCCACCCCCCCACCCCACAATCCCATCAGCCAGGGAGAGCAGCAGTGGCAGAGACTATGCTGCTGAGGACAGAGGGGAAGGGAGGAGAGCTGAAGTGGGGTGTGGAGTGGAACAGGGATGGGATTTTTACCTGATTTGGGGACTTAAAAAAAGTCGGAATGAAAGCCATATGAGGAAAGGTTGAAAGAATTTGGTATGTTTAGTCTGCACTAGGTAAGTTTCAAGTCTTTGACAGGCTGCCATGCAAATGAGGGAGAACTGCTCTCCCTTGCCACACAGGGTGGGACAAGAAGCAATGGGTTTAACTGCAGCAAAGCAGATTTAGATTAAATCTCGTAAAACATTTCCTAGCTGTAAGGACCGTAGGACAATTAAACTAGTTGCCTAGGGAAATTATGGAATTTCTTTCACCACAGATTTTCAAGAAGAAACTGGAGAGACATCTAAACATCTCTTTGGAGTAGTTTAGTAACAGCATATACTGCATTTGTGCATGGGGTTGTACTAGATGAACCCTGAGATCCTTTCCAATCCTATGATTCTATAAGTTACACCTATAACTTCCTGTTATTAACTTATACCAGAAGCAGGCAGCCCTGAATCAATGAGCAGCTAACTGCTCCCACAACTCTCCATTGCATGAAAATAACTTGGAAATCAGAGGAATCAAGGAATCAGAGGAATGTACATGTGAACTCATGAAGGCAGGTCATTTATTCCAAAAAGAACAAAAACTAGTGTTGTATTTGAGGCAAGAAATGTTTCGTCTTGCCACCTACACCCGTATTTGGAGAGATAAGCAAACCAGGATGAGCCAGGACTAATACAGTACAGACACCTGTGATCACTGAAATGAGGATTTTTTTCCCTGTAAAGGTATTTACTTCTCAGTCCACAAGACCCACTGCTTCTTCCCTGCTAAAAAGAAGAATGCTGCATCAGTTCTTCTCTAAACAGAATTGCTTTAATCCTGTCAGAAAACTACGTACCTCCTGTGTAAACTACTTGAAGATCTATGGATGAAAAGCATTATAGAAGAGCTAAGTAGTATTATCGTTAAACTGATTATACAGTGAAGACACTTTTAGCTATGTCTGTTTATTTTTTCCTTTATTTTGATTACTCATGGCTATAGTGAACCTGCCAGGCTTTGGCAGCAAAATCTACCCAAAGAATGGGACTGAAGGAAAGCTATGACCCAGCCTCCTACAAAATGAAGCAGTAAGACTGAGCTGAGAGAATAGTAATACCCTAATGAGGTGGTGTCCTACAATTTTATTTTATTTTATTTTTGGGGGTGGGAAGAGGGGTTGTGGGATTTTTTCAGTTTCCTGCTCTCTTTTGGTCTGTGTTGCATGATGCTCTGGCTGAGGTCATCCACATATGATGAGCGAGGTACCAAGGTGCAAAATGAGGTAACTTGAAGTGATGATAGTCAATAAGTACAGAATCCTTTAAAAAGACCTGAGTAGTGAATAAGGGGCAGCAGAGAAAGGAGCTCCCGTACAGTTAAAATCTTCTATTGTTCTCTACAAGATGTTGGGTTTATTTCAAGAGTTCTTTAAGGAACAACCGTTTAAAATAATGGATGTAGAAAGTTCCAAAAACAACCTGATGTGGAATATGTACTCTGTAAATGATAAGCTCTGCCTATGAAATGCAAACTGGTTTTCTTCTGAGAAGAAAGGTGAAGGAGCTTGAAGTGCAATTAAATCAAGAAGAGAAACAAAGAGGGTCAAATTTGACAAAGACCAAAAGAAAAAAAATGGTCAAGAAAGGCCAGGCAGATTAAGAACCTAGATAAGAGAGATGTAAAAATATAGCCATATAGGAAAAATAGATGGGAAACAATGTGAAACCTTTACTGTTGACCCTTGAACTTATATTTTATTCTTGATATAATAAAAATCTGCTTATAACTGCAACCTGTCATTAAATATAAGCAGTGAAAGGGAGCCATGAGAAAGACATACAAACCAAACAATCCCAATGGGAAGGGTATCTCAAGACATCAGTGGTCCATATACAGAAAACAAGATGGAATCCGTTCTCTTCAGGGCCAGAAAAGAAGGATATCATAATACAAGCATTGTTAGGCATCATGAAAAAATATTAGTGAAATCTTTATGATTGCACTCCCCATGAGAACAAATTATGCTGGTGAAGGAAGCTTGTATATTATATAATCAAACACTATTTCAGAGTTGTGAAGAGAACTGAATTAGAAATTAGGCACGTGATCTCATTACAGAAATGTTCAGTGCCAAACAAGGGTGAAGAAAAGAGAACACTGATACTGGAAGCCAACCAATGGACGATCTGATAGAGTAGATAAGGTTTTAAATTCACAGATAATTGGAATGCCTTTTGCAGTGGGAGCCAACTGTTTGGATTAGACTGTCTCCATTTACGCAGACAGGTTGACAAGCTTTTAGGTTCAGAACTGGCAGGGCCTGTTAGGTAGGCTATAAACCTTGTGGAAGAAGAGAACAAGGAGGGGAAGA